>NW_027522816.1:21531-45061 GCF_052094955.1 Ictidomys tridecemlineatus | reverse complement strand
AAATCAAACACGGATTGTGCTAGCTCTTTGAAACTTGACACAATAAAGCAGTTTCAAGTTCTATGTCTATGCTTTGTTTGCTGTTGATGAAGCCCTAAGCAGAGACTGGCGAAAATCACTTTCATGGAAAGGGGTTGCCAAGCTTCCAAAAAACTACGAGTTGCCTGAAATCTCAGCAAACATTTTCTCACCCAATCTTGATGATTCTTTCAGGTAATGATCAGTACACTAAAAGCACTTGGCTCACCTAATTTCGTTCTTCTAGGTTAAACCGTTCGTTTGCAGTAAACGTTTTCATTTTTAGGTTTCACTCTGTTTTCTCCTATAGGGATACATGTATTTGGAACTCTAAATCAAACACGGCTTGTGCTAGCTTTTTGAAACTTGACACAATAAAGCAGTTTCCAGTTCTATCTCTATGGTTTGTTCGCTGTTGATGTAGCCCTAAGCAGAGAGTGGCGAAAATCACTTTCATGGAAAGAGCTTGCCAAGCTTCCAAAAAACTACGAGTTGCCTGAAATCTCAGCAAACATTTTTTCACCCAATCTTGATGATTCTTTCAGGTAATGATCAGTACACCAAAACCACTTGGCTCACCAAATTTCGTTCTTCTAGGTTAAACCGTTCGTTTGCAGTAACCGTTTTCATTTTTAGGTTTCACTCTGTTTTCTCCTATAGGGATACATGTATTTGGAACTCTAAATCTAACACGGTTTGTGCTAGCTCTTTGAAACTTGACACAATAAAGCATTTTCAAGTTCTATCTCCATGCTTTGTTTGCTGTTGATGTAGCCCTAAGCAGAGACTGGCAAAAATCACTTTCATGGAAAGGGGTTGCCAAGCTTCCAAAAAACTACGAGTTTCCTGAAATCTCAGCAAACATTTTTTCACCCAATCTTGATGATTCTTTCAGGTAATGATCAGTACACCAAAACCACTTGGCTCACCAAATTTCGTTCTTCTAGGTTAAACCGTTCGTTTGCAGTAACCGTTTTCATTTTTGGGTTTCACTCTGTTTTCTCCTATAGGGATACATGTATTTGGAACTCTAAATCAAACACGGTTTGTGCTAGCTCTTTGAAACTTGACACAATAAAGCAGTTTCAATTTCTATCTCTATGCTTTGTTTGATGTTGATGTAACCCTAAGCAGAGACTGGCGAAAATCACTTTCATGGAAAGGGGTTGCCAAGCTTCCAAGCAACTATGAGTTGCCTGAAATCTCAGCAAACATTTTCTCACCCAATCTTGATGATTCTTTCAAGTAATGATCAGTACACCAGAACCACTTGGCTCACCAAATTTCGTTCTTCTAGGTTAAACCGTTCGTTTGCAGTAAACGTTTTCATTTTTAGGTTTCACTCTGTTTTCTCCTATAGGGATACATGTATTTGGAACTCTAAATCAAACACGGCTTCTGCTAGCTCTTTGAAACTTGACACAATAAAGCAGTTTCCAGTTCTATCTCTATGGTTTGTTCGCTGTTGATGTAGCCCTAAGCAGAGAGTGGCGAAAATCACTTTCATGGAAAGGGGTTGCCAAGCTTTCAAAAAACTACGAGTTGCCTGAAATCTCAGCAAACATTTTTTCACCCAATCTTGATGATTCTTTCAGGTAATGATCAGTACACCAAAACCACTTGGCTCACCAAATTTCGTTCTTCTAGGTTAAACCGTTCGTTTGCAGTAACCGTTTTCATTTTTAGGTTTCACTCTGTTTTCTCCTATAGGGATACATGTATTTGGAACTCTAAATCTAACACGGTTTGTGCTAGCTCTTTGAAACTTGACACAATAAAGCATTTTCAAGTTCTATCTCCATGCTTTGTTTGCTGTTGATGTAGCCCTAAGCAGAGACTGGCGAAAATCACTTTCATGGAAAGGGGTTGCCAAGCTTCCAAAAAACTACGAGTTTCCTGAAATCTCAGCAAACATTTTTTCACCCAATCTTGATGATTCTTTCAGGTAATGATCAGTACACCAAAACCACTTGGCTCACCAAATTTCGTTCTTCTAGGTTAAACCGTTAGTTTGCAGTAACCGTTTTCATTTTTGGGTTTCACTCTGTTTTCTCCTATAGGGATACATGTATTTGGAACTCTAAATCAAACACGGTTTGTGCTAGCTCTTTGAAACTTGACACAATAAAGCAGTTTCAAGTTCTATCTCTATGCTTTGTTTGATGTTGATGTAGCCCTAAGCAGAGACTGGCGAAAATCACTTTCATGGAAAGGGGTTGCCAAGCTTCCAAGCAACTATGAGTTGCCTGAAATCTCAGCAAACATTTTTTCACCCAATTTTGATGATTCTTTCAGGTAATGATCAGTACACCAAAACCACTTGGCTCAACAAATTTCGTTCTTCTAGTTTAAACCGTTCGTTTGCAGTAAACATTTTCATTTTTAGGTTTCACTCTGTTTTCTCCTATAGGGATACATGTATTTGGAACTCTAAATCAAACACGGATTGTGCTAGCTCTTTGAAACTTGACACAATAAAGCAGTTTCAAGTTCTATCTCTATGCTTTGTTTGCTGTTGATGTAGCCCTAAGCAGAGACTGGCGAAAATCACTTTCATGGAAAGGGGTTGCCAAGCTTCCAAAAAACTACGAGTTTCCTGAAATCTCAGCAAACATTTTTTCACCCAATCTTGATGATTCTTTCAGGTAATGATCAGTACACTAAAACCACTTGGCTCACCTAATTTCGTTCTTCTAGGTTAAACCGTTCGTTTGCAGTAAACGTTTTCATTTTTAGGTTTCACTCTGTTTTCTCCTATAGGGATACATGTATTTGGAACTCTAAATCAAACACGGCTTGTGCTAGCTTTTTGAAACTTGACACAATAAAGCAGTTTCCAGTTCTATCTCTATGGTTTGTTCGCTGTTGATGTAGCCCTAAGCAGAGAGTGGCGAAAATCACTTTCATGTAAAGAGCTTGCCAAGCTTCCAAACAACTACGAGTTGCCTGAAATCTCAGCAAACATTTTTTCACCCAATCTTGATGATTCTTTCAGGTAATGATCAGTACACCAAAACCACTTGGCTCACCAAATTTCGTTCTTCTAGGTTAAACCGTTCGTTTGCAGTAACCGTTTTCATTTTTGGGTTTCACTCTGTTTTCTCCTATAGGGATACATGTATTTGGAACTCTAAATCAAACACGGTTTGTGCTAGCTCTTTGAAACTTGACACAATAAAGCAGTTTCAAGTTCTATCTCTATGCTTTGTTTGATGTTGATGTAGCCCTAAGCAGAGACTGTCGAAAATCACTTTCATGGAAAGGGGTTGCCAAGCTTCCAAGCAACTATGAGTTGCCTGAAATCTCAGCAAACATTTTCTCACCCAATCTTGATGATTCTTTCAAGTAATGATCAGTACACCAGAACCACTTGGCTCACCAAATTTCGTTCTTCTAGGTTAAACCGTTCGTTTGCAGTAAACGTTTTCATTTTTAGGTTTCACTCTGTTTTCTCCTATAGGGATACATGTATTTGGAACTCTAAATCAAACACGGCTTCTGCTAGCTCTTTGAAACTTGACACAATAAAGCAGTTTCCAGTTCTATCTCTATGGTTTGTTCGCTGTTGATGTAGCCCTAAGCAGAGAGTGGCGAAAATCACTTTCATGGAAAGAGCTTGCCAAGCTTCCAAAAAACTACGAGTTTCCTGAAATCTCAGCAAACATTTTTTCATCCAATCTTGATGATTCTTTCAGGTAATGATCAGTACACCAAAACCACTTGGCTCACCAAATTTCGTTCTACTAGGTTAAACCGTTCGTTTGCAGTAACCGTTTTCATTTTTAGGTTTCACTCTGTTTTCTCCTATAGGGATACATGTATTTGGAACTCTAAATCTAACACGGTTTGTGCTAGCTCTTTGAAACTTGACACAATAAAGCATTTTCAAGTTCTATCTCCATGCTTTCTTTGCTGTTGATGTAGCCCTAAGCAGAGACTGGTGAAAATCACTTTCATGGAAAGGGGTTGCCAAGCTTCCAAAAAACTACGAGTTTCCTGAAATCTCAGCAAACATTTTTTCACCCAATCTTGATGATTCTTTCAGGTAATGATCAGTACACCAAAACCACTTGGCTCACCAAATTTCGTTCTTCTAGGTTAAACCGTTCGTTTGCAGTAACCGTTTTCATTTTTGGGTTTCACTCTGTTTTCTCCTATAGGGATACATGTATTTGGAACTCTAAATCAAACACGGTTTGTGCTAGCTCTTTGAAACTTGACACAATAAAGCAGTTTCAAGTTCTATCTCTATGCTTTGTTTGATGTTGATGTAGCCCTAAGCAGAGACTGTCGAAAATCACTTTCATGGAAAGGGGTTGCCAAGCTTCCAAGCAACTATGAGTTGCCTGAAATCTCAGCAAACATTTTCTCACCCAATCTTGATGATTCTTTCAAGTAATGATCAGTACACCAGAACCACTTGGCTCACCAAATTTCGTTCTTCTCGGTTAAACCGTTCGTTTGCAGTAAACGTTTTCATTTTTAGGTTTCACTCTGTTTTCTCCTATAGGGATACATGTATTTGGAACTCTAAATCAAACACGGCTTCTGCTAGCTCTTTGAAACTTGACACAATAAAGCAGTTTCCAGTTCTATCTCTATGGTTTGTTTGCTGTTGATGTAGCCCTAAGCAGAGACTGGCGCAAATCACTTTCATGGAAAGGGGTTGCCAAGCTTCCAAAAAATTACGAGTTTCCTGAAATCTCAGCAAACATTTTTTCACCCAATCTTGATGATTCTTTCAGGTAATGATCAGTACACCAAAACCACTTGGCTCACCAAATTTCGTTCTTCTAGGTTAAACCGTTCGTTTGCAGTAACCGTTTTCATTTTTAGGTTTCACTCTGTTTTCTCCCATAGGGATACATGTATTGGAACTCTAAATCAAACATGGTTTGTGCTAGAAATTTGAAACTTGACACAATAAAGCAGTTTCCAGTTCTATCTCTATGCTTTGTTTGCTGTTGATGTAGCCCTAAGCAGAGACTGGCGAAAATCACTTTCATGGAAAGGGGTTGCCAAGCTTCCAAAAAACTACGAGTTGCCTGAAATCTCAGCAAACATTTTTTCACCCAATCTTGATGATTCTTTCAGGTAATGATCAGTACACCAAAACCACTTGGCTCACCAAATTTCGTTCTTCTAGGTTAAACCGTTCGTTTTCAGTAACCGTTTTCATTTTTAGGTTTCACTCTGTTTTCTCCTATAGGGATACATGTATTTGGAACTCTAAATCAAACACGGTTTGTGCTAGCTCTTTGAAACTTGACACAATAAAGCAGTTTCCAGTTCTATCTCTATAGTTTGTTTGCTGTTGATGTAGCCCTAAGAAGAGACTGGCGAAAATCACTTTAATGGAAAGGGGTTGCCAAGCTTCCAAAAAACTACGAGTTTCCTGAAATCTCAGCAAACATTTTTTCACCCAATTTTGATGATTCTTTCAGGTAATGATCAGTACACCAAAACCACTTGGCTCACCAAATTTCGTTCTTCTAGTTTAAACCGTTCGTTTGCAGTAAACATTTTCATTTTTAGGTTTCACTCTGTTTTCTCCTATAGGGATACATGTATTTGGAACTCTAAATCAAACACGGATTGTGCTAGCTCTTTGAAACTTGACACAATAAAGCAGTTTCAAGTTCTATCTCTATGCTTTGTTTGCTGTTGATGTAGCCCTAAGCAGAGACTGGCGAAAATCACTTTCATGGAAAGGGGTTGCCAAGCTTCCAAAAAACTACGAGTTGCCTGAAATCTCAGCAAACATTTTCTCACCCAATCTTGATGATTCTTTCAGGTAATGATCAGTACACTAAAACCACTTGGCTCACCTAATTTCGTTCTTCTAGGTTAAACCGTTCGTTTGCAGTAAACGTTTTCATTTTTAGGTTTCACTCTGTTTTCTCCTATAGGGATACATGTATTTGGAACTCTAAATCAAACACGGCTTGTGCTAGCTTTTTGAAACTTGACACAATAAAGCAGTTTCCAGTTCTATCTCTATGGTTTGTTCGCTGTTGATGTAGCCCTAAGCAGAGAGTGGCGAAAATCACTTTCATGGAAAGAGCTTGCCAAGCTTCCAAAAAACTACGAGTTGCCTGAAATCTCAGCAAACATTTTTTCACCCAATCTTGATGATTCTTTCAGGTAATGATCAGTACACCAAAACCACTTGGCTCACCAAATTTCGTTCTTCTAGGTTAAACCGTTCGTTTGCAGTAACCGTTTTCATTTTTAGGTTTCACTCTGTTTTCTCCTATAGGGATACATGTATTTGGAACTCTAAATCTAACACGGTTTGTGCTAGCTCTTTGAAACTTGACACAATAAAGCATTTCAAGTTCTATCTCCATGCTTTGTTTGCTGTTGATGTAGCCCTAAGCAGAGACTGGCGAAAATCACTTTCATGGAAAGGGGTTGCCAAGCTTCCAAAAAACTACGAGTTGCCTTAAATCTCAGCAAACATTTTTTCACCCAATCTTGATGATTCTTTCAGGTAATGATCAGTACACCAAAACCACTTGGCTCACCAAATTTCGTTCTTCTAGGTTAAACCGTTCGTTTGCAGTAACCGTTTTCATTTTTGGGTTTCACTCTGTTTTCTCCTATAGGGATACATGTATTTGGAACTCTAAATCAAACACGGTTTGTGCTAGCTCTTTGAAACTTGACACAATAAAGCAGTTTCAAGTTCTATCTCTATGCTTTGTTTGATGTTGATGTAGCCCTAAGCAGAGAATGGCGAAAATCACTTTCATGGAAAGGGGTTGCCAAGCTTCCAGGCAACTATGAGTTGCCTGAAATCTCAGCAAACATTTTCTCACCCAATCTTGATGATTCTTTCAAGTAATGATCAGTACACCAGAACCACTTGGCTCACCAAATTTCGTTCTTCTAGGTTAAACCGTTCGTTTGCAGTAAACGTTTTCATTTTTAGGTTTCACTCTGTTTTCTCCTATAGGGATACATGTATTTGGAACTCTAAATCAAACACGGCTTCTGCTAGCTCTTTGAAACTTGACACAATAAAGCAGTTTCCAGTTCTATCTCTATGGTTTGTTTGCTGTTGATGTAGCCCTAAGCAGAGACTGGCGCAAATCACTTTCATGGAAAGGGGTTGCCAAGCTTCCGAAAAACTAAGAGTTGCCTGAAATCTCAGCAAACATTTTTTCACCCAATCTTGATGATTCTTTCAGGTAATGATCAGTACACCAAAACCACTTGGCTCACCAAATTTCGTTCTTCTAGGTTAAACCGTTCGTTTGCAGTAAATGTTTTCATTTTTAGGTTTCACTCTGTTTTCTCCTATAGGGATACATGTATTTGGAACTCTAAATCTAACACGGTTTGTGCTAGCTCTTTGAAACTTGACACAATAAAGCAGTTTCAAGTTCTATCTCCATGCTTTGTTTGCTGTTGATGTACCCCTAAGCAGAGACTGGCGAAAATTACTTTCATGGAAAGGGGTTTCCAAGCTTCCAAAAAACTACGAGTTTCCTGAAATCTCAGCAAACATTTTTTGACCCAATCTTGATGATTCTTTCAGGTAATGATCAGTACACCAAAACCACTTGGCTCACCAAATTTCGTTCTTCTAGTTTAAACCGTTCGTTTGCAGTAAACGTTTTCATTTTGAGGTTTTACTCTGTTTCTCCTATAGGGATACATGTATTTGGAACTCTAAATCAAACACTGTTTGTGCTAGCTCTTTGAAACTTGACACAATACAGCAGTTTCACGTTCTATCTCTATGGTTTGTTTGCTGTTAATGTAGCCCTAAGCAGAGACTGGCGAAAATCACTTTCATGGAAAGGGGTTGCCTAGCTTCCAAAAAACTACGAGTTGCCTGAAATCTCAGCAGACATTTTTTCACCCAATCTTGATGATTCTTTCAGGTTATGATCAGTACACCAAAACCACTTGGCTCACCAAATTTCGTTCTTCTAGGTTAAACCGTTCGTTTGCAGTAACCGTTTTCATTTTTAGGTTTCTCTCTGTTTTCTCCTATAGGGATACATGTATTTGGAACTCTAAATCAAACATGGTTTGTGGTAGCTCTTTGAAACTTGACACAATAAAGCAGTTTCAACTTCTATCTCTATGCTTTGTTTGATGTTGATGTAGCCCTAAGCAGAGACTGGAGAATATCACTTTCATGGAAAGGGGTTGCCAAGCTTTCAAAAAACTACGACTTACCTGAAATCTCAGCAAACATTTTCTCACCCAATCTTGATGATTCTTTCAAATAATGATCAGTACACTAAAAACACTTGGCTCACCAAATTTCGTTCTTCTAGGTTAAACCGTTCGTTTGCAGTAAACGTTTTCATTTGTAGGTTTCACTCTGTTTTCTCCTATAGGGATACATGTATTTGGAACTCTAAATCAAACACGGCTTGTGCTAGCTCTTTGAAACATGACACAATAAAGCAGTTTCCAGTTCTATCTCTATGGTTTGTTCGCTGTTGATGTAGCCCTAAGCAGAGACTGGCGAAAATCACTTTCATGGAAAGGGGTTGCCAAGCTTCCAAAAAACTACGAGTTGCCTGAAATCTCAGCAAACATTTTTTCACCCAATCTTGATGATTCTTTCAGGTAATGATCAGTACACCAAAACCACTTGGCTCAACAAATTTCGTTCTTCTAGGTTAAACCGTTCGTTTGCAGTAACCGTTTTCATTTTTAGGTTTCACTCTGTTTTCTCCCATAGGGATACATGTATTGGAACTCTAAATCAAACACGGTTTGTGCTAGAAATTTGAAACTTGACACAATAAAGCAGTTTCCAGTTCTATCTCTATGCTTTGTTTGCTGTTGATGTAGCCCTAAGCAGAGACTGGCGAAAATCACTTTCATGGAAAGGGGTTGCCAAGCTTCCAAAAAACTACGAGTTTCCTGAAATCTCAGCAAACATTTTTTCACCCAATCTTGATGATTCTTTCAGGTAATGATCAGTACACCAAAACCACCTGGCTCACCAAATTTCGTTCTTCTAGGTTAAACCGTTCGTTTGCAGTAACCGTTTTCATTTTTAGGTTTCACTCTGTTTTCTCCTATAGGTATAAATGTATTTGGAACTCTAAATCAAACACGGCTTGTGCTAGCTCTTTGAAACTTGGCACAATAAAGCAGTTTCCAGTTCTATCTCTATGGTTTGTTTGCTGTTGATGTAGCCCTAAGCAGAGACTGGCGCAAATCACTTTCATGGAAAGGGGTTGCCAAGCTTCCAAAAAACTACGAGTTGCCTGAAATCTCAGCAAACATTTTTTCACCCAATCTTGATGATTCTTTCAGGTAATGATCAGTACACCAAAACCACTTGGCTCACCAAATTTCGTTCTTCTAGGTTAAACCGTTCGTTTTCAGTAACCGTTTTCATTTTTAGGTTTCACTCTGTTTTCTCCTATAGGGATACATGTATTTGGAACTCTAAATCAAACACGGTTTGTGCTAGCTCTTTGAAACTTGACACAATAAAGCAGTTTCCAGTTCTATCTCTATAGTTTGTTTGCTGTTGATGTAGCCCTAAGAAGAGACTGGCGAAAATCACTTTAATGGAAATGGGTTGCCAAGCTTCCAAAAAACTACGAGTTTCCTGAAATCTCAGCAAACATTTTTTCACCCAATTTTGATGATTCTTTCAGGTAATTATCAGTACACCAAAACCACTTGGCTCACCAAATTTCGTTCTTCTAGTTTAAACCGTTCGTTTGCAGTAAACATTTTCATTTTTAGGTTTCACTCTGTTTTCTCCTATAGGGATACATGTATTTGGAACTCTAAATCAAACACGGATTGTGCTAGCTCTTTGAAACTTGACACAATAAAGCAGTTTCAAGTTCTATCTCTATGCTTTATTTGCTGTTGATGTAGCCCTAAGCAGAGACTGGCGAAAATCACTTTCATGGAAAGGGGTTGCCAAGCTTCCAAAAAACTACGAGTTGCCTGAAATCTCAGCAAACATTTTCTCACCCAATCTTGATGATTCTTTCAGGTAATGATCAGTACACTAAAACCACTTGGCTCACCTAATTTCGTTCTTCTAGGTTAAACCGTTCGTTTGCAGTAAACGTTTTCATTTTTAGGTTTCACTCTGTTTTCTCCTATAGGGATACATGTATTTGGAACTCGAAATCAAACACGGCTTGTGCTAGCTTTTTGAAACTTGACACAATAAAGCAGTTTCCAGTTCTATCTCTATGGTTTGTTCGCTGTTGATGTAGCCCTAAGCAGAGAGTGGCGAAAATCACTTTCATGGAAAGAGCTTGCCAAGCTTCCAAAAAACTACGAGTTGCCTGAAATCTCAGCAAACATTTTTTCACCCAATCTTGATGATTCTTTCAGGTAATGATCAGTACACCAAAACCACTTGGCTCACCAAATTTCGTTCTTCTAGGTTAAACCGTTCGTTTGCAGTATCCGTTTTCATTTTTAGGTTTCACTCTGTTTTCTCCTATAGGGATACATGTATTTGGAACTCTAAATCTAACATGGTTTGTGCTAGCTCTTTGAAACTTGACACAATAAAGCATTTTCAAGTTCTATCTCCATGCTTTGTTTGCTGTTGATGTAGCCCTAAGCAGAGACTGGCGAAAATCACTTTCATGGAAAGGGGTTGCCAAGCTTCCAAAAAACTACGAGTTTCCTGAAATCTCAGCAAACATTTTTTCACCCAATCTTGATGATTCTTTCAGGTAATGATCAGTACACCAAAACCACTTGGCTCACCAAATTTCGTTCTTCTAGGTTAAACCGTTCGTTTGCAGTAACCGTTTTCATTTTTGGGTTTCACTCTGTTTTCTCCTATAGGGATACATGTATTTGGAACTCTAAATCAAACACGGTTTGTGCTAGCTCTTTGAAACTTGACACAATAAAGCAGTTTCAAGTTCTATCTCTATGCTTTGTTTGATGTTGATGTAGCCCTAAGCAGAGACTGGCGAAAATCACTTTCATGGAAAGGGGTTGCCAAGCTTCCAAGCAACTATGAGTTGCCTGAAATCTCAGCAAACATTTTCTCACCCAATCTTGATGATTCTTTCAAGTAATGATCAGTACACCAGAACCACTTGGCTCACCAAATTTCGTTCTTCTAGGTTAAACCGTTCGTTTGCAGTAAACGTTTTCATTTTTAGGTTTCACTCTGTTTTCTCCTATAGGGATACATGTATTTGGAACTCTAAATCAAACACGGCTTCTGCTAGCTCTTTGAAACTTGACACAATAAAGCAGTTTCCAGTTCTATCTCTATGGTTTGTTTGCTGTTGATGTAGCCCTAAGCAGAGACTGGCGCAAATCTCTTTCATGGAAAGGGGTTGCCAAGCTTCCAAAAAACTACGAGTTGCCTGAAATCTCAGCAAACATTTTTTCACCCAATCTTGATGATTCTTTCAGGTAATGATCAGTACACCAAAACCACTTGGCTCACCAAATTTCGTTCTTCTAGGTTAACCGTTCGTTTGCAGTAAATGTTTTCATTTTTAGGTTTCACTCTGTTTTCTCCTATAGGGATACATGTATTTGGAACTCTAAATCTAACACGGTTTGTGCTAGCTCTTTGAAACTTGAAACAATAAAGCAGTTTCAAGTTCTATCTCCATGCTTTGTTTGCTGTTGATGTACCCCTAAGCAGAGACTGGCGAAAATTACTTTCATGGAAAGGGGTTTCCAAGCTTCCAAAAAACTACGAGTTTCCTGAAATCTCAGCAAACATTTTTTGACCCAATCTTGATGATTCTTTCAGGTAATGATCAGTACACCAAAACCACTTGGCTCACCAAATTTCGTTCTTCTAGGTTAAACCGTTCATTTGCAGTAACCGTTTTCATTTTTAGGTTTCACTCTGTTTTCTCCTATAGGGATACATGTATTTGGAACTCTAAATCAAACACGGTTTGTGCTAGCTCTTTGAAACTTGACACAATAAAGCAGTTTCCAGTTCTATCTCTAGGGTTTGTTTGCTGTTGATGTAGCCCAAAGAAGAGACTGGCGAAAATCACTTTCATGGAAAGGGGTTGCCAAGCTTCCAAAAAACAAGGAGTTGCCTGAAATCTCAGCAAACATTTTTTCACCCAATCTTGATGATTCTTCCAGGTAATGATCAGTACACCAAAACCACTTGGCTCACCAAATTTCGTTCTTCTAGTTTAACCGTTCGTTTGCAGTAAACATTTTCATTTTTACGTTTCACTCTTTTTTCTCCTATAGGGATACATGTATTTGGAACTCTAAATCAAACACGGTTTGTGCTAGCTCTTTGAAACTTGACACAATAAAGCAGTTACTCGTTCTATCTCTATGGTTTGTTTGCTGTTGATGTAGCCCTAAGCAGAGACTGGCGAAAATCACTTTCATGGAAAGGGGTTGCCAAGCTTCCAAAAACTACGAGTTTCCTGAAATCTCAGCAAACATTTTTTCACCCAATCTTGAGGATTCTTTCAGGTAATGATCAGTACACCAAAACCTCTTGGCTCACCAAATTTCGTTCTTCTAGGTTAAACCGTTCGTTTGCAGTAACCGTTTTCATTTTTAGGTTTCTCTCTGTTTTCTCCTACAGGGATACATGTATTTGGAACTCTAAATCAAACACGGTTTGTGCTAGCTCTTTGAAACTTGACACAATAAAGCAGTTTCAACTTCTATCTCTATGCTTTGTTTGATGTTGATGTAGCCCTAAGCAGAGACTGGCGAAAATCACTTTCATGGAAAGGGGTTGCCAAGCTTCCAAGAAACTACGAGTTGCCTGAAATCTCAGCAAACATTTTCTCACCCAATCTTGATGATTCTTTCAGGTAATGATCAGTACACCAAAACCACTTGGCTCACCAAATTTCGTTCTTCTAGGTTAAACCGTTCGTTTGCAGTAAATGTTTTCATTTTTAGGTTTCACTCTGTTTTCTCCTATAGGGATACATGTATTTGGAACTCTAAATCTAACACGGTTTGTGCTAGCTCTTTGAAACTTGACACAATAAAGCAGTTTCAAGTTCTATCTCCATGCTTTGTTTGCTGTTGATGTACCCCTAAGCAGAGACTGGCGAAAATTACTTTCATGGAAAGGGGTTTCCAAGCTTCCAAAAAACTACGAGTTTCCTGAAATCTCAGCAAACATTTTTTCACCCAATCTTGATGATTCTTCCAGGTAATGATCAGTACACCAAAACCACTTGGCTCACCAAATTTCGTTCTTCTAGGTTAAACCGTTCATTTGCAGTAACCGTTTTCATTTTTTAGGTTTCTCTCTGTTTTCTCCTATAGGGATACATGTATTTGGAACTCTAAATCAAACACGGTTTGTGCTAGCTCTTTGAAACTTGACACAATAAAGCAGTTTCAACTTCTATCTCTATGCTTTGTTTGATGTTGATGTAGCCCTAAGCAGAGACTGGCGAAATTCACTTTCATGGAAAGGGGTTGCCAAGCTTCCAAAAAACTACGAGTTGCCTGAAATCTCAGCAAACATTTTCTAACCCAATCTTGATGATTCTTTCAAATAATGATCAGGACACTAAATCCACTTGGCTCACCAAATTTCGTTCTTCTAGGTTAAACCGTTAGTTTGCAGTAAACGTTTTCATTTTTAGGTTTCACTCTGTTTTCTCCTATAGGGATACATGTATTTGGAACTCTAAATCAAACACGGCTTGTGCTAGCTCTTTGAAACTTGACACAATAAAGCAGTTTCCAGATCTATCTCTATGGTTTGTTCGCTGTTGATGTAGCCCAAAGCAGAGACTGGCGAAAATCACTTTCATGGAAAGGGGTTGCCAAGCTTCCAAAAAACTACGAGTTGCCTGAAATCTCAGCAAACATTTTTTCACCAATTTTGATGATTCTTTCAGGTAATTATCAGTACACCAAAACCACTTGGCTCACCAAATTTCGTTCTTCTAGTTTAAACCGTTCGTTTGCAGTAAACATTTTCATTTTTAGGTTTCACTCTGTTTTCTCCTATAGGGATACATGTATTTGGAACTCTAAATCAAACACGGATTGTGCTAGCTCTTTGAAACTTGACACAATAAAGCAGTTTCAAGTTCTATCTCTATGCTTTATTTGCTGTTGATGTAGCCCTAAGCAGAGACTGGCGAAAATCACTTTCATGGAAAGGGGTTGCCAAGCTTCCAAAAAACTACGAGTTGCCTGAAATCTCAGCAAACATTTTCTCACCCAATCTTGATGATTCTTTCAGGTAATGATCAGTACACTAAAACCACTTGGCTCACCTAATTTCGTTCTTCTAGGTTAAACCGTTCGTTTGCAGTAAACGTTTTCATTTTTAGGTTTCACTCTGTTTTCTCCTATAGGGATACATGTATTTGGAACTCGAAATCAAACACGGCTTGTGCTAGCTTTTTGAAACTTGACACAATAAAGCAGTTTCCAGTTCTATCTCTATGGTTTGTTCGCTGTTGATGTAGCCCTAAGCAGAGAGTGGCGAAAATCACTTTCATGGAAAGAGCTTGCCAAGCTTCCAAAAAACTACGAGTTGCCTGAAATCTCAGCAAACATTTTTTCACCCAATCTTGATGATTCTTTCAGGTAATGATCAGTACACCAAAACCACTTGGCTCACCAAATTTCGTTCTTCTAGGTTAAACCGTTCGTTTGCAGTATCCGTTTTCATTTTTAGGTTTCACTCTGTTTTCTCCTATAGGGATACATGTATTTGGAACTCTAAATCTAACACGGTTTGTGCTAGCTCTTTTGAAACTTGACACAATAAAGCATTTTCAAGTTCTATCTCCATGCTTTGTTTGCTGTTGATGTAGCCCTAAGCAGAGACTGGCGAAAATCACTTTCATGGAAAGGGGTTGCCAAGCTTCCAAAAAACTACGAGTTTCCTGAAATCTCAGCAAACATTTTTTCACCCAATCTTGATGATTCTTTCAGGTAATGATCAGTACACCAAAACCACTTGGCTCACCAAATTTCGTTCTTCTAGGTTAAACCGTTCGTTTGCAGTAACCGTTTTCATTTTTGGGTTTCACTCTGTTTTCTCCTATAGGGATACATGTATTTGGAACTCTAAATCAAACACGGTTTGTGCTAGCTCTTTGAAACTTGACACAATAAAGCAGTTTCAAGTTCTATCTCTATGCTTTGTTTGATGTTGATGTAGCCCTAAGCAGAGACTGGCGAAAATCACTTTCATGGAAAGGGGTTGCCAAGCTTCCAAGCAACTATGAGTTGCCTGAAATCTCAGCAAACATTTTCTCACCCAATCTTGATGATTCTTTCAAGTAATGATCAGTACACCAGAACCACTTGGCTCACCAAATTTCGTTCTTCTAGGTTAAACCGTTCGTTTGCAGTAAACGTTTTCATTTTTAGGTTTCACTCTGTTTTCTCCTATAGGGATACATGTATTTGGAACTCTAAATCAAACACGGCTTCTGCTAGCTCTTTGAAACTTGACACAATAAAGCAGTTTCCAGTTCTATCTCTATGGTTTGTTTGCTGTTGATGTAGCCCTAAGCAGAGACTGGCGCAAATCACTTTCATGGAAAGGGGTTGCCAAGCTTCCAAAAAACTACGAGTTGCCTGAAATCTCAGCAAACATTTTTTCACCCAATCTTGATGATTCTTTCAGGTAATGATCAGTACACCAAAACCACTTGGCTCACCAAATTTCGTTCTTCTAGGTTAAACCGTTCGTTTGCAGTAAATGTTTTCATTTTTAGGTTTCACTCTGTTTTCTCCTATAGGGATACATGTATTTGGAACTCTAAATCTAACACGGTTTGTGCTAGCTCTTTGAAACTTGACACAATAAAGCAGTTTCAAGTTCTATCTCCATGCTTTGTTTGCTGTTGATGTACCCCTAAGCAGAGACTGGCGAAAATTACTTTCATGGAAAGGGGTTTCCAAGCTTCCAAAAAACTACGAGTTTCCTGAAATCTCAGCAAACATTTTTTGACCCAATCTTGATGATTCTTTCAGGTAATGATCAGTACACCAAAACCACTTGGCTCACCAAATTTCGTTCTTCTAGGTTAAACCGTTCATTTGCAGTAACCGTTTTCATTTTTAGGTTTCACTCTGTTTTCTCCTATAGGGATACATGTATTTGGAACTCTAAATCAAACACGGTTTGTGCTAGCTCTTTGAAACTTGACACAATAAAGCAGTTTCCAGTTCTATCTCTAGGGTTTGTTTGCTGTTGATGTAGCCCAAAGAAGAGACTGGCGAAAATCACTTTCATGGAAAGGGGTTGCCAAGCTTCCAAAAAACAAGGAGTTGCCTGAAATCTCAGCAAACATTTTTTCACCCAATCTTGATGATTCTTCCAGGTAATGATCAGTACACCAAAACCACTTGGCTCACCAAATTTCGTTCTTCTAGTTTAAAACCGTTCGTTTGCAGTAAACATTTTCATTTTTACGTTTCACTCTTTTTTCTCCTATAGGGATACATGTATTTGGAACTCTAAATCAAACACGGTTTGTGCTAGCTCTTTGAAACTTGACACAATAAAGCAGTTACTCGTTCTATCTCTATGGTTTGTTTGCTGTTGATGTAGCCCTAAGCAGAGACTGGCGAAAATCACTTTCATGGAAAGGGGTTGCCAAGCTTCCAAAAAACTACGAGTTTCCTGAAATCTCAGCAAACATTTTTTCACCCAATCTTGAGGATTCTTTCAGGTAATGATCAGTACACCAAAACCTCTTGGCTCACCAAATTTCGTTCTTCTAGGTTAAACCGTTCGTTTGCAGTAACCGTTTTCATTTTTAGGTTTCTCTCTGTTTTCTCCTACAGGGATACATGTATTTGGAACTCTAAATCAAACACGGTTTGTGCTAGCTCTTTGAAACTTGACACAATAAAGCAGTTTCAACTTCTATCTCTATGCTTTGTTTGATGTTGATGTAGCCCTAAGCAGAGACTGGCGAAAATCACTTTCATGGAAAGGGGTTGCCAAGCTTCCAAGAAACTACGAGTTGCCTGAAATCTCAGCAAACATTTTCTCACCCAATCTTGATGATTCTTTCAGGTAATGATCAGTACACCAAAACCACTTGGCTCACCAAATTTCGTTCTTCTAGGTTAAACCGTTCGTTTGCAGTAAATGTTTTCATTTTTAGGTTTCACTCTGTTTTCTCCTATAGGGATACATGTATTTGGAACTCTAAATCTAACACGGTTTGTGCTAGCTCTTTGAAACTTGACACAATAAAGCAGTTTCAAGTTCTATCTCCATGCTTTGTTTGCTGTTGATGTACCCCTAAGCAGAGACTGGCGAAAATTACTTTCATGGAAAGGGGTTTCCAAGCTTCCAAAAAACTACGAGTTTCCTGAAATCTCAGCAAACATTTTTTGACCCAATCTTGATGATTCTTTCAGGTAATGATCAGTACACCAAAACCACTTGGCTCGCCAAATTTCGTTCTTCTAGGTTAAACCGTTCATTTGCAGTAACCGTTTTCATTTTTAGGTTTCACTCTGTTTTCTCCTATAGGGATACATGTATTTGGAACTCTAAATCAAACACGGTTTGTGCTAGCTCTTTGAAACTTGACACAATAAAGCAGTTTCCACTTCTATCTCTACGGTTTGTTTGCTGTTGATGTAGCCCAAAGAAGAGACTGGCGAAAATCACTTTCATGGAAAGGGGTTGCCAAGCTTCCAAAAAACAAGGAGTTGCCTGAAATCTCAGCAAACATTTTTTCACCCAATCTTGATGATTCTTCCAGGTAATGATCAGTACACCAAAACCACTTGGCTCACCAAATTTCGTTCTTCTAGTTTAAACCGTTCGTTTGCAGTAAACATTTTCATTTTTACGTTTCACTCTTTTTTCTCCTATAGGGATACATGTATTTGGAACTCTAAATCAAACACGGTTTGTGCTAGCTCTTTGAAACTTGACACAATAAAGCAGTTTCTCGTTCTATCTCTATGGTTTGTTTGCTGTTGATGTAGCCCTAAGCAGAGACTGGCGAAAATCACTTTCATGGAAAGGGGTTGCCAAGCTTCCAAAAAACTACGAGTTGCCTGAAATCTCAGCATACATTTTTTCACCCAATCTTGATGATTCTTTCAGGTAATGATCAGTACACCAAAACCTCTTGGCTCACCAAATTTCGTTCTTCTAGGTTAAACCGTTCATTTGCAGTAACCGTTTTCATTTTTAGGTTTCTCTCTGTTTTCTCCTATAGGGATACATGTATTTGGAACTCTAAATCAAACACGGTTTGTGCTAGCTCTTTGAAACTTGACACAATAAAGCAGTTTCAACTTCTATCTCTATGCTTTGTTTGATGTTGATGTAGCCCTAAGCAGAGACTGGTGAAATTCACTTTCATGGAAAGGGGTTGCCAAGCTTCCAAAAAACTACGAGTTGCCTGAAATCTCAGCAAACATTTTCTAACCCAATCTTGATGATTCTTTCAAATAATGATCAGGACACTAAATCCACTTGGCTCACCAAATTTCGTTCTTCTAGGTTAAACCGTTAGTTTGCAGTAAACGTTTTCATTTTTAGGTTTCACTCTGTTTTCTCCTATAGGGATACATGTATTTGGAACTCTAAATCAAACACGGCTTGTGCTAGCTCTTTGAAACTTGACACAATAAAGCAGTTTCCAGATCTATCTCTATGGTTTGTTCGCTGTTGATGTAGCCCAAAGCAGAGACTGGCGAAAATCACTTTCATGGAAAGGGGTTGCCAAGCTTCCAAAAAACTACGAGTTGCCTGAAATCTCAGCAAACATTTTTTCACCCAATCTTGATGATTCTTTCAGGTAATGATCAGTACACCAAAACCACTTGGCTCACCAAATTTCGTTCTTCTAGGTTAAACCGTTCGTTTGCAGTAACCGTTTTCATTTTTAGGTTTCACTGTGTTTTCTCCTATAGGGATACATGTATTTGGAACTCTAAATCAAACACGGCTTGTGCTAGCTCTTTGAAACTTGACACAATAAAGCAGTTTCCAGTTCTATCTCTATGGTTTGTTTGCTGTTGATGTAGCCCTAAGCAGAGACTGGCGAAAATCACTTTCATGGAAAGGGGTTGCCAAGCTTCCAAAAAACTACGAGTTGCCTGAAATCTCAGCAAACATTTTTTCACCCAATCTTGATGATTCTTCCAGGTAATGATCAGTACACCAAAACCACTTGGCTCACCAAATTTCGTTCTTCTAGTTTAAACCGTTCGTTTGCAGTAAACATTTTCATTTTTTAGGTTTCACTCTTTTTTCTCCTATAGGGATACATGTATTTGGAACTCTAAATCAAACACGGTTTGTGCTAGCTCTTTGAAACTTGACACAATAAAGCAGTTTCCAGTTCTATCTCTACGGTTTGTTTGCTGTTGATGTAGCCCAAAGAAGAGACTGGCGAAAATCACTTTCATGGAAAGGGGTTGCCAAGCTTCCAAAAAACAAGGAGTTGCCTGAAATCTCAGCAAACATTTTTTCACCCAATCTTGATGATTCTTCCAGGTAATGATCAGTACACCAAAACCACTTGGCTCACCAAATTTCGTTCTTCTAGTTTAAACCGTTCGTTTGCAGTAAACATTTTCATTTTTACGTTTCACTCTTTTTTCTCCTATAGGGATACATGTATTTGGAACTCTAAATCAAACACGGTTTGTGCTAGCTCTTTGAAACTTGACACAATAAAGCAGTTTCTCGTTCTATCTCTATGGTTTGTTTGCTGTTGATGTAGCCCTAAGCAGAGACTGGCGAAAATCACTTTCATGGAAAGGGGTTGCCAAGCTTCCAAAAAACTACGAGTTGCCTGAAATCTCAGCAAACATTTTCTCACCCAATCTTGATGATTCTTTCAGGTAATGATCAGTACACCAAAACCTCTTGGCTCACCAAATTTCGTTCTTCTAGGTTAAACCGTTCATTTGCAGTAACCGTTTTCATTTTTAGGTTTCTCTCTGTTTTCTCCTATAGGGATACATGTATTTGGAACTCTAAATCAAACACGGTTTGTGCTAGCTCTTTGAAACTTGACACAATAAAGCAGTTTCAACTTCTATCTCTATGCTTTGTTTGATGTTGATGTAGCCCTAAGCAGAGACTGGCGAAATTCACTTTCATGGAAAGGGGTTGCCAAGCTTCCAAAAAACTATGAGTTGCCTGAAATCTCAGCAAACATTTTCTAACCCAATCTTGATGATTCTTTCAAATAATGATCAGGACACTAAATCCACTTGGCTCACCAAATTTCGTTCTTCTAGGTTAAACCGTTAGTTTGCAGTAAACGTTTTCATTTTTAGGTTTCACTCTGTTTTCTCCTATAGGGATACAAGTATTTGGAACTCTAAATCAAACACGGCTTGTGCTAGCTCTTTGAAACTTGACACAATAAAGCAGTTTCCAGTTCTATCTCTATGGTTTGTTTGCTGTTGATGTAGCCCTAAGCAGAGACTGGCGAAAATCACTTTCATGGAATGGGGTTGCCAAGCTTCCAAAAAACTACGAGTTGCCTGAAATCTCAGCAAACATTTTTTCACCCAATCTTGATGATTCTTTCAGGTAATGATCAGTACACCAAAACCACTTGGCTCACCAAATTTCGTTCTTCTAGGTTAAACCGTTCGTTTGCAGTAACCGTTTGCATTTTTAGGTTTCACTCTGTTTTCTCCTATAGGGATACATGTATTTGGAACTCTAAATCAAACACGGCTTGTGCTAGCTCTTTGAAACTTGACACAATAAAGCAGTTTCCAGTTCTATCTCTATGGTTTGTTTGCTGTTGATGTAGCCCTAAGCAGAGACTGGCGAAAATCACTTTCATGGAAAGGGGTTGCCAAGCTTCCAAAAAACTACGAGTTGCCTGAAATCTCAGCAAACATTTTTTCACCCAATCTTGATGATTCTTCCAGGTAATGATCAGTACACCAAAACCACTTGGCTCACCAAATTTCGTTCTTCTAGTTTAAACCGTTCGTTTGCAGTAAACATTTTCATTTTTAGGTTTCACTCTTTTTTCTCCTATAGGGATACATGTATTTGGAACTCTAAATCAAACACGGTTTGTGCTAGCTCTTTGAAACTTGACACAATAAAGCAGTTTCTCGTTCTATCTCTATGGTTTGTTTGCTGTTGATGTAGCCCTAAGCAGAGACTGGCGAAAATCACTTTCATGGAAAGGGGTTGCCAAGCTTCCAAAAAACTACGAGTTTCCTGAAATCTCAGCAAACATTTTTTCACCCAATCTTGATGATTCTTTCAGGTAATGATCAGTACACCAAAACCTCTTGGCTCACCAAATTTCGTTCTTCTAGGTTAAACCGTTCATTTGCAGTAACCGTTTTCATTTTTAGGTTTCACTCTGTTTTCTCCTATAGGGATACATGTATTTGGAACTCTAAATCAAACACGGTTTGTGCTAGCTCTTTGAAACTTGAGACAATAAAGCAGTTTCCAGTTCTATCGCTATGCTTTGTTTGCTGTTGATGTAGCCCTTAGCAGAGACTGGCGAAAATCACTTTCATGAAAAGGGGTTAGCAAGCTTCCAAAAAAGCACGAGTTGCCTGAAATCTCAGCAAACATTTTTTCACCCAATCGTGATGATTCTTTCAGGTAATGATCAGTACACCAAAACCACTTGGCTCACCAAATTTCGTTCTTCTATGTTAAACCGTTCGTTTGCAGTAACCGTTTTCATTTTTAGGTTTCACTCTGTTTTCTCCTATAGGGATACATGTATTTGGAACTCTAAAACAAACACGGTTTGTGCTAGCTCTTTGAAACTTGACACAATAAAGCAGTTTCAAGTTCTATCTCTATGCTTTGTTTGCTGTTGATGTAGCCCTAAGCAGAGACTGGCGAAAATCACTTTCATGGAAAGGGGTTGCCAAGCTTCCAAAAAACTACGAGTTGCCTGAAATCTCAGCAAACATTTTTTCACCCAATCTTGATGATTCTTTCAGGTAATGATCAGTACACCAAAACCACTTGGCTCACCAAATTTCGTTCTTCTATGTTAAACCGTTCGTTTGCAGTAACCGTTTTCATTTTTAGGTTTCACTCTGTTTTCTCCTATAGGGATACATGTATTTGGAACTCTAAAACAAACACGGTTTGTGCTAGCTCTTTGAAACTTGACACAATAAAGCAGTTTCAAGTTCTATCTCTATGCTTTGTTTGCTGTTGATGTAGCCCTAAGCAGAGACTGGCGAAAATCACTTTCATGGAAAGGGGTTGCCAAGCTTTCAAAAAACTACGAGTTGCCTGAAATCTCAGCAAACATTTTTTCACCCAATCTTGATGATTCTTTCAGGTAATGATCAGTACACCAAAACAACTTGGCTCACCAAATTTCGTTCTCTAATTTAAACCGTTCGTTTGCAGTAACCGTTTTCATTTTTAGGTTTCACTCTGTTTACTCCTATAGGGATACATGTATTTGGAACTCTAAATCAAACACGGATTGTGCTAGCTCTTTGAAACTTGACACAATAAAGCAGTTTCAAGTTCTATCTCTATGGTTTGTTTGCTGTTGATGTAGCCCTAAGCAGAGACTGGCGAAAATCACTTTCATGGAAAGGGGTTGCCAAGCTTCCAAAAAACTACGAGTTGCCTGAAATCTCAGCAAACATTTTTTCACCCAATCTTGATGATTCTTTCAGGTAATGATCAGTACACCAAAACCACTTGGCTCACCAAATTTCGTTCTTCTAGGTTAAACCGTTCGTTTTCAGTAACCGTTTTCATTTTTAGGTTTCACTCTGTTTTCTCCTATAGGGATACATGTATTTGGAACTCTAAATCAAACACGGTTTGTGCTAGCTCTTTGAAACTTGACACAATAAAGCAGTTTCAACTTCTATCTCTATGCTTTGTTTGATGTTGATGTAGCCCTAAGCAGAGACTGGCGAAAATCACTTTCATGGAAAGGGTTGCCAAGCTTCCAAAAAACTACGAGTTGCCTGAAATCTCAGCAAACATTTTCTAACCCAATCTTGATGATTCTTTCAAATAATGATCAGGACACTAAAACCACTTGGCTCACCAAATTTCGTTCTTCTAGGTTAAACCGTTAGTTTGCAGTAAACGTTTTCATTTTTAGGTTTCACTCTGTTTTCTCCTATAGGGATACATGTATTTGGAACTCTAAATCAAACACGGCTTGTGCTAGCTCTTTGAAACTTGACACAATAAAGCAGTTTCCAGTTCTATCTCTATGGTTTGTTTGCTGTTGATGTAGCCCTAAGCAGAGACTGGCGCAAATCACTTTCATGGAAAGGGGTTGCCAAGCTTCCAAAAAACTACGAGTTGCCTGAAATCTCAGCAAACATTTTTTCACCCAATCTTGATGATTCTTTCAGGTAATGATCAGTACACCAAAACCATTTGGCTCACCAAATTTCGTTCTTCTAGGTTAAACCGTTCGTTTGCAGTAACCGTTTTCATTTTTAGGTTTCACTCTGTTTTCTCCTATAGGGATACATGTATTTGGAACTCTAAATCAAACACGGTTTGTGCTAGCTCTTTGAAACTTGACACAATAAAGCAGTTTCAACTTCTATCTCTATGCTTTGTTTGATGTTG
>NW_027522816.1:0-21331 GCF_052094955.1 Ictidomys tridecemlineatus | reverse complement strand
GTACATCAATAGGAAACAAACTATAAAGATACAACTTGAAAGTACTTCCTTGTGCCAAATTTCACAGAGGTAGCACAAACCGTGTTTGATTTAGAGTTCTAACTGCATGTATCCATATTGAAGAAAACAGATTGAAACAGAAAAATGAAAACGGTTACTGCAAACGAACGGTTTAACCTAGAAAAACGAAATTTGGTGAGCCAATTGGGATTGGTGTTCTTATCATTACGTGAAAGTATCACCTAGATTGGGTGTAAAAATGTTTGCTGAGATTTCAGGAAACTCGTACTTTTTTGGAAGTTAGGCTACCTCTTTCAATGAAAGTGATTTTCGTCAGTCTCTGCTTTGGTCTACATCAATAGGAAACAAACAATAATGATACAACTTGAAACTACTCTCTTATGCCAAGTTTCAAAGAGCTACCACAAACCATGTTTGATTTAGAGTTCTAACTGCATGTATCCATATTGAAGAAAACAGAGTAAATCCTAAAAATGAAAATGGTTACTGCAAATGAACGGTATAACTTAGAAGAACGAAATTTGGTGAGACAAGTAATATTGGTGTAGTTATCATTACCTGAAAGTACCATCAAGATTGGGTGAAAAAATGTTTCCTGAGAATTCAGGAAACTCGTAGTTTTATGGTAGGCAGGCAACCGCTTTCAATGAAAGTGATTTTCATCAGTCTCTGCTTGGGGCTACATCAATAGGAAACAAACCATAGAGATCGAACTTGAAACTACTTTCTTGTGCCAAGTTTCAAAGAGATAGCCCAAACCGTGTTTGTTTTAGAGTTCCAAATACATGTATCCATATAGGAGAAAACAGATTGAAACCTAAAAATGTAAACGGTTACTGCAAACGAACGGTTCAACCTAGAAGAACGAAATTTGGTGAGCCAAATGGGATTCGTGTACTAATCATTACCTGAAAGTATCATCAAGATTGGGTGAAAAAATGTTTGCTGAGATTTCAGGAAACTCGTAGTTCTTTGGAAGCGTAGCAACCCCTTTCAATGTAAGTGATTTTCGTCAGTTTCTGCTTGGAGCTACCTCAATAGAAAACAAACCAAAATGATAGAACTTGAAACTACTTTCTTGTGCCAAGTTTCAAAGAGCTAGCGCAAACCGTGTTTGACTTAGAGTACCAACTTCATGTATCCATATTGAAGAAAACAGATTAAAACCTAAAAATAAAAACTGTTACAGCATACGAACGGTTTAACCTAGAAGAATGAAATTTGGTGAGTCAAGTGGGATTGGTGTACTGATCATTACCTGAAAGTGTAATCAAGATTTGGTGAAAAAATGTTTGCTGAGATTTCTGGAAACTCGTAATGTTTTAAAAGTTAGGCAACCCCTTTCAATGAAAGTTATTTTCGTCAGTCTCTGCTTGGGGGTACATCAATGGGAAACAAACCATAATGACAGAACGTGAAACTTCTTTCTTGGGCCAAGTTTCAAAGAGCTAGCTTAAACCGTGTTTGATTTAGAGATCAGACTGCATGTATCCATTTTGAAGAAAACAGAGTGAAATCTAAAAATAAAAACAGTTACTGCAATCGAACGGGTTAACCTAGAAGAACGAAATTTGGAGCCAATTGGGATTGGTGTACTAATCATAACCTGCAGGTATCATCAAGATTGGGTGAAAAAATGTTGCTGAGATTTCAGGAAACTTGTAGTTTTTTAGAAGCTTGGCCACCTCTTTCCATGAAAGTGATTTGCGTCAGTCTCTGCTTGGGCCTACATCAATTGGAAACAAACCATAAAGATACAACTTGAAACTACTTTATTGTGCCATGTATCAAAGAGGTAGCACAAACCGTGTTTGATTTAGAGTTCCAACTGCATGTATCCATATTGAAGAAAACAGAGTGAAACCTAAAAATGAAAACGGTTACTGCAAACAAACGGTTTATCCTAGAAGAACAAAATTGGGTGAGCCAAGTGGGAATGGTGTACTGATCATTACCTGAAAGTATCATCAAGATTGGGTGAAAAAAAATGTTTGCTGAGATTTTAGGAAACTCGTAGTATTTTAGAAGGTATGCAACCCCTTTCAATGAAAGTGATTTTCATCAGTCTCTGCTTGAGGCTACATCAATGAGAAACAATCCATAAAGACAGAACGTGAAACTACTTTCTTGGGCCACGTTTCAATGAGCTAGCAAAAACCGTGTTTGTTTTAGAGTTTCAAATACATGTATCCATATTGGAGAAAACAGATTGAAACCTAAAATGAAAACGGTTACTGCGAACGAACGGTTTAACCTAGAAGAACGAAATTTGGTGAACCAAGTGGGATTGGTGTACTGATCATTACCTGAAAGTATCATCAAGATTGGGTGAAAAAATGTTGCTGAGATTTCAGGAAATTCGTAGTTTTTTGGAAGCTTGGTAACCCCTTTCAATGAATGTGATATTTCTTAGTCTCTGATTGGGGCTACATCAATAGGAAATACATCATAAAGTTAGAACTTGAAACTACTTTCTTGTGCCAAGTTTCAAAGAGCTAACACAAACCGTGTTTGATTTAGAGTTCCAACTGCATGTATCCATATTGAAGAAAACATAGTGAAACCTAAAAATGAAAACGGTTACTTCAAAAAAACGGTTTATCCTAGTAGAACAAAATTTGGTGAGCCAAGTGGGATTGGTGTACTGATCATTACCTGAAAGTATCATCAAGATTGTGTGAAAAAATTTTGCTGAGATTTCAGGAAACTTGTAGTTTTTTGGAAGCTTGTAACCCCTTTCAAATAAAGTGATTTTCTTTAGTCTCTGCATGGGGATACATCAATAGGAAACAAACCATAAAGATAGAACTTGAAACTACTTTCTTGTTCCAAGTTTCAAAGAGCTAGCGCAAACCGTGTTTTATTTAGAGTACCAACTGCATGTATCCATATTGAAAAAAAACAGATTAAAACCTAAAAATAAAAACTGCTACAGCAAACGAACGGTTTAACCTAGAAGAATGAAATTTGGTGAGCCAAGTGGGATTGGTGTACTGATCATTACTTGAAAGAATCATCAAGATTTGGTGAAAAAATGTTTGCTGAGATTTCTGGAAACTCGTAATGTTTTAAAAGTTAGGCAACCCCTTTCAATGAAAGTCATTTTCGTCAGTCTCTGCTTGGGGCTACATCAATGGAAAACAAACCATAAAGACAGAACTTGAAACTTCTTTCTTGGGCCAAGTTTCAAAGAGCTAGCTTAAACCGTGTTTGAGTTAGAGATCAGACTGCATGTATCCATTTTGAAGAAAACAGAGTGAAACCTAAAAATAAAAACAGTTACTGCAATCGAACGGGTTAACCTAGAAGAACGAAATTTGGTGAGCCAATTGGGATTGGTGTACTAATCATTACCTGAAGGTATCATCAAGATTGGGTGAAAAAATGTTGCTGAGATTTCAGGAAACTTGTAGTTTTTTAGAAGCTTGGCCACCTCTTTCCATGAAAGTGATTTGCGTCAGTCTCTGCTTGGGCCTATATCAATTGGAAACAAACCATAAACATACAACTTGAAACTACTTTATTGTGCCATGTTTCAAAGAGGTAGCACAAACCGTGTTTGATTTAGAGTTCCAACTGCATGTATCCATATTGAAGAAAACAGAGTGAAACCTAAAAATGAAAACGGTTACTGCAAAATAACGAAATTTGGTGAGCCAACTGGCATTGGTGTACTGATCATTACCTGAAAGTATCATCAAGATTGGGTGAAAAAATGTTTGCTGAGATTTCAGGAAGCTCGTAGTTTTTTGGAAGCTTGGCAACCCCTTTCAATGAAAGTGATTTTCGTCAGTCTGTGATTGGGGCTACATCAATAGATAACAAACCATAAAGATAAAACTTGAAACTACTTTCTTGTGACAAGTTTCAAAGAGCTAGCTAAACCCGTGTTTGATTTAGAGTTCCAAATACATGTATCCATATTGAAGAAAACAGCATGAAAACTAAAAATAAAAACGATTACTGCAAACGAACTGTTTTACCTAGAAGAACGAAATTTGGTGAGCCAGGTGTGACTGGTATACTGATCATTACATGAAAGTATCATCAAGTAGGTGAAATAATGTTTGCTGAGATTTTGGGTAACTCGTAGTTTTATGGAAGCTTGGCAACCACTTTCAATGAAAGTGAGTTTCTTCAGTCTCTGCTTGGAACTACATCAATAGAAAACAAACCATAGAGATAAAACGTGAAACTACTATATTGTGCCAAGTATCAAAGATCTAGCACTAACCGTGTTTGATTTCGAGTTCCAACTGCATTTGTCCACATTGAAGACTTGAAACTACTTTCTTGCGCCAAGTTTCAAAGAGCTAGCATAAACCGTGTTTGTTTTAGAGTTCCAAATACATGTATTCATATAGGAGAAAACAGATTGAAAACTAAAAATAAAAACGGTTACTGCAAACAAAGGGTTTAAACTAGAAGAACGAAATTTGGTGAGCCAAATGGGATTGGTGTACTGATCTTTACCTGAAAGTATCATCAAGATTAGCTGAAAAATGTTTGCTGAGATTTCAGGAAACTCGTAATTTTTTGGAAGCTTGGCAACCCCTTTCAATGAAAGTGATTTTCGTCAGTCTTCACTTGGGACTACATCAATAGGAAACAAACCATAGAGATAGAACGTAAAACTACTATATTGTGCCCACTTTCAAAGAGCTTGCACAAACCGTGTTTCGATTTAGAGTTCCAACTGCATGTATCCATTTTGAAGAAAACAGAGTGAAACCTATAAATGAAAACGGTTACTGCAAACGAACAGTTTAAACTAGAAGATAGAAATTTGGTGAGCCTAGTGGGATTGGTGTACTGATCATTACCATAAAGTATCATCAAGATTGGGTGAAAAAATGTTTGCTGAGATTTCAGGAAACTCGTAGTTTTTTGGAAGTTTGGCAACCCCTTTCAATGAAAGTGATTCTCGTCAGTCTCTGCTTGGGGCTACATCAATAGAAAACAAACCATAAAAAGAGAACTTTAAACTACTTTATTTGCCCAGTTTCAATGAGGTAGCACAAACCGTGTTTGATTTAGAGTTCCAACTGCATGTATCCATATAGAAGAAAAGAGATTGAAACCAAAAAATGAAAACGGTTACTGCAAACGAACAGTTTAACCGAGAAAAACGAAATTTGGTGAGCCAAGTGGGATTGGTGTACTGATCATTACCTGAAAGTATCATCAAGATTGGGTGAAAAAAAATATTTGCTGAGATTTCAAGAAACTCGTAGTATTATGGAAGCTTTGCAACCCCTTTCAATAAAAGTGATTTTTGTCAGTCTCTGCTTGGGAATACATTAATAGGCAACAAACAATGAGATAAAACGTAAAACTATTATATTTTGCAAGTTTCAAAGAGCTAGCACAAACCGTGTTTGATTTAGAGTTCCAACTGCATGTAGCCATATTGAAGAAAACAGAGTGAAACCTAAAAATGAAAAGGGTTTCTACAAACGAACGGTTTAACATACAAGAACAAAATTTGGTGAGCCAAATGAAATATGTGTACTGATAATTACCTGAAAGTATCTTCTTGAATGGGTGAAAAAATGTTGCTGCGATTTCAGGAAACTCGCAGTTTTTTGGAAGCTTGGCAACTCCTTTCTATGAAAGTGATTTTTTTCAGTCTCTGCTTGCGGCTACATCAAAAGGAAACAAACAATTAAGATAGAACTTGAAACTACTTTATTGTGCCATGTTTCAAAGAGCTAGCACAAAACTTGTTTGCTTTACAGTTCCAAATGCATGTATCCATATTGAAGAAATCAGAGTGAAACCTAAAAATGAAAACTGTTACTGCAAAGGAAAGGTTTAACCTAGAAGAACAAAATTTGGTGAGCCAAGTGGGATTGGTGTACTGATCGTTACCTGAAAGTATCATCAAGATTGGTTTAAAAAATGTTTGCTGAGATTTCAGGAAACTCATCGTTTTTTGGAAGGTAGGCAACCCCTTTCAAAGAAAGTGATTTTCGTCAGTCTCTGCTTGGGGCTACATCAATAGGAAACAAACCATAAATATAGAACTTGAAACTACTTTCTTGTGCCAAGTTTCAAAGAGCTAGCACAAACCGTGTTTGATGTAGAGTTTCAACTGCATGTATGCATATTGAAGAAAACAGAGTGAAACCTAAAAATGTAAACGGTTACTAGAAACGAACGGTTTAACCTAGAAAAACAAAATTTGGTGAGCCAAATGTGATTGGCATATTGATCAGTACCTGAATGTATCATCAAGATTGGTTGAAAAAATGTTTGCTGAGATTTCAGAAAACTCGTAATTTTACAGAAGCTTGGCAACCCCTTTCAATAAAAGTGATTTTCGTCGTTCTCTTCTTCGGACTACATCAATAGGAAACAAACCATAGAGATAGAACGTAAAACTACTATATTGTGCCAAGTTTCAAAGAGCTAGCACAAACCATGTTTGATTTAGAATTGCAACTGCTTGTATCCATATTGAAGAAAACAGAGTGAAACCTAAAAATGAAAAAGGTTACTGCAAATGAACGTTTTAACCTAGAAGATAGAAATTTGGTGATCCTAGTGGGATTGATGTACTGATCATTACCTGAAAGTACCATGAAGATTGGGTGAAAAAATGTTGCTGAGATTTCAGGAAACTCGTATTTTTTTTGGAAGGTAGGCAACCCCTTTCAATGAATGTTATTTTCGTCAGTCTCTGCTTGGAGCTACATCAATCAAAAACAAACAATAAAGATAGAACTAGAAACTACTTTATTGTGCCAAGTTTCAAAGAGCTAGCACAAACCGTGTTTGATTTAGAGTTCCAACTGCATGTATCCATATTGAAGAATACAGAGTGAAGCATAAAAATGAAAACGGTTACTGAAAACGAACGGTATAACCTAGATGATCGAAATTTGGTGAGCCAAGTGGGATTAGTGTACAGATCATTACCTGAAAGTATTATCAAGATTGGGTGAAAGAATGTTTGCTGAGATTTCAGGAAACTCGTAGTTTTTAGGAAGCTTGGCAAACCCTTTCCATGAAAGTGTTTTTCGTCAGTCTCTGACTTGGGCTACATCAATAGAAAACAAACCTTAAAGATATAACTTTAAACTACTTTATTGTTCCCAGTTTCAAAGAGGTAGCACAAACCGTGTTTGATTTAGAGTTCCAAATATATGCATTTACATAGGAGAAAACAGATTGAAACCTAAAAATGAAAATGGTTACTGAAAACAAACTGTTAAAAATAGAAGAACGAAATTTGGAGAGCCAAGTGGGATTGGTGTATGATCATTACCTGAAAGTATCATCAAGATTGGGTGAAAAAACATTGCTGAGATTTCAGAAAACTCGTAGTTTTTTGGAAACTTGGCAACCCCTTTCAATGAAAGTGATTTTTTTCAGTCTCTGCTTGGGAATACATTAATAGGAAACAAACCATAGAGATAAAACTTAAAACTATTATATTTTGCCAAGATTCAAAGAGCTAGCAAAAACCGTGTTTGATTTAGAGTTCCAAATGCATGTACCCATATTGAAGAAAACAGAGTGAAACCTAAAAATGAAAATGGTTTCTGCAAACGAACGGTTTAACCTAAAAGAACGAAATTTGGTGAGCCAAGTGAAATTGGTGTACTGATAATTACCTAAAAGTGTCATCTTGATTGGTTGAAAAAATGTTGCTGCGATTTCAGAAAACTCGTAGTTTTTTGGAAGCTTGGCAACTCCTTTCTATGAAAGTGATTTTTTTCAGTCTCCGCTTTGGGCTACATCAAACGGAAACAAGCAAGTAAGATAGAACTTGAAACTACTTTATTGTGCCAAGATTCAAAGAGCTAGCACAAAACTTGTTTGCTTTAGAGTTCCAAATGCATGTATCCATATTGAAGAAAACAGAGTGAAATCTAAAAATGAAAACTGTTACTGCAAAGGAACGGTTTAACCTAGAAGAACGAAATTTGGTGAGCCAAATGGGATTGGTGTACTGATCTTTACCTGAAAGTATCATCAAGATTGGTTGAAAAAATGTTTGCTGAGATTTCAGGAAACTCGACGTTTTTTGGAAGGTAGGCAACCCCTTTCAATGAAAGTGATTTTCGTCAGTCTCTTCCTGGGGCTACATCAATAGGAAACAAACCATAAAGATAGAACTTGAAACTACTTTCTTGAGCCAAGTTTCAAAGAGCTAGCACAAATCGTGTTTTATTTAGAGTTCCACCTGCATGTATTTATATTGAAGAAAACAGAGTGAAACCTAAAAATTAAAACGGTTACTGCAAACGAACGGTTTAACCTAGAAGAACGAAATTTGGTGTGCCAAGTGGGATTGGTGTACTTATCATTACCTGAATGTATCATTAAGATTGGGTGAAAAAATGTTTGCTGAGATTTTAGGAAACTCATACTTTTTGGAAGGTAGGCAACCCTTTTTAATGAAAGTGGTTTTCGTCAGTCTCTGCATGGGGCTACATCAATAGGAAACAAACCATAAAGATACAACTTGAAACTACTTTCTTTTGACAAGTTTCAAAGAGCTAGCACAAACCGTGTTTGATTTAGTGCTCAAACTGCATGTGTCCATATTGAAGAAAACAGAGTGAACCATAAAAATGAAAACGGTTACTGCAAATGAACGGTTTAACCTAGAAAAACGAAATTTGGTGATCCAAGTGGGATTGGTGTACTGATTAATACCTAAAATTATAATCAAGATTAGGTGAAAAAATGTTTGCTGAGATTTTAGGAAACCCATAGTTTCTTCGAAGGTAGGCAACCTTTTTCAATGAACGTAATTATCGTCAGTCTCTACTTGGGGCTACATTAATAGGAAACACACCATAAAGATAGAACATGAAACTACTTTCTTATGCCAAGTTTCAAAGGGCTAGAACAAACCGTGTTTGTTTTAGAGTTCCAAATACAAGTATCCATATAGGAGAAAACAGATTGAAACCTAAAAATCTAAACAATTACTGCAAATGAACGGTTTTACCTAGAAGAACGAAATTTGGTGAGCCAAGTGAAATTGGTATAATGATCATCACTTGAAAGTATCATCAAGTTTGGGTGAAAAAATGTTTGCTGAGATTTCAGGAAACTCGTAGTTTTATGGAAGCTTGACAACCAATTTCAATGAAAGTGATTCTCCTCAGTCTCTGCTTGGGACTAAACCAATAGGAAACAAACCATAGAGACAGATCGTAAAACTACTATATTGTGCCAAGTTTCATATATCTAGCACAAACCGTGTTTGATTTAGAGTTCAAACTTCATGTATCCATATTAAAAAAACAGAGTGAAACCTAAAAATGAAAACGGTTACTGCAAACGAACGGTTTAACCTAGAAGAACGAAATTTGGTGAGCAAAGTGGGATTGGTGTACTGATCGTTATCTTAAAGTATCATCAAGATTGGGTGAAAAAATGTTGCTGAGATTTCAGAAAAGTCGTAGTTTTTTGGAAGGTAGGCAAACTTTTTCAATGAAAGTGATTTTCGTCAGTCTCTGATTGGGGCTAAATCAATAGGAAACGAACCCTAAAGATACAACTTGAAACTAGTTTCTTGTGCGAACTTTCATAGAGCTAGCAGAAACCATGTTTGATTTAGAGTTCCAACTGCATGTATTTATTTTAAAAAAAACAGAGTGAAACCTAAAAATGAAAACGGTTACTGCAAACGAACGGTTTAACCTAGAAGAACAAAATTCGATGAGCCAATTGGGATTGGTGTACTGATCATTACCTGAAAGTATCATCAAGATTGGGTGAAAAAATATTGCTGAGATTTCAGGAAACTCGAAGTATTTTAGACGGTAGGCAACCCCTTTCAATAAAAGTGATTTTCGTCAGTCTCTGCTTGGGGCTACATCAATAGGAAACAAAGCATAAAGATAGAACTTGAAACTTCTCTTATGTGCCAAGTTTCAAAGAGCTAGCACAAACCGTATTTTATTTAGAGTTCCAACTGCTTGTATCCATATTGAAGAAACAGAGTGAAACCTAAAAATAAAAACGGTTACTGCAAAGGAAAGGTTTAACCTAGAAGAACGAAATTTGGTGAGCAAAGTGGGATTGGGGTACTGATCATTACCTGAAAGTATCATCATGATTGGGTGAAAAAATGTTTGCTGAGATTTCAGGAAACTCCTAGTTTTATGGAAGCTTGGCAACCCCTTTCAATTAAAGTGATTTTCGTCAGTCTCTTCTTGAGACTACATCAATAGGAAACAAACCATATAGATAGAATGTAAAACTACAATATTGTGCCAAGTTTCAAAGAGCTAGCAAAAACCATATTAGATTTAGAGTTCCAACAGCATATATCCATATTGAAGAAAACAGAGTGAAAATTAAAAATAAAAACGGTTACTTCAAACGAACGGTTTAACCTAAAAGAACGAAATTTGGTGAGCAAGTGGGAATGGTGTACTGATCATTACTTGAAAGTATCACCAAGATTGGGTGAAAAAATGTTGGCTGAGATTTCAGGAAACTCGTAGTATTTTGGAAGGTAGGCAACCCCTTTCAATGAAAGTTATTTTTGTCAGTCTCTTCCTGGGGCTACATCAATAGGAAACAAACCATAAAGATAGAACTTGAAACTACTTTCTTGAGCCAAGTTTCAAAGAGCTAGCACAAACCGTGTTTGAGTTAGAGTTCCAACTGCATGTATCCATATTGAAGAAAACAGAGTGAATCCTAAAAATGAAAACGGTTACTGCAAATGAAAGGTTTAACCTAGAAGAACGAAATTTGGTGAGAGAAGTTGGATTGGTGTACTCATCATTACCTAAAAGTATCATCAAGATTGGTTAAAAAATGTTGCTGAGATTTCAGGAATCTCGTAGTTTTTTGGAAGGTGGGCAACTTCTTCATATGAAAGTGATTTTCGTCAGTCTCTGCTTGGGGCTACATCAATAGGAAACAAACCATAAAAATAGAACTTGAAACTACTTTCTTGTGCCAAGATTCAAAGAGCTAGCACAAACCGTGCTTGATTTAGAGTTCCAACTGCATGTATTTATATTGAGGAAAACAGAGTGAAACCTAAAAATGAAAAGGGTTACTGCAAAGGAACGGTTTAACCTAGAGGAACAAAATTTGGTGAGCAAAGTGTGATTGGTGTACTGATCATTACCTGAAAGTATCATCAAGATTGGGTGAAAAAATATTTGCTGAGATTTCAGGAAACTCGTAGTTTTTTTTGAAGGTAGGCAACCCCTTTCAATGAAAGTGATTTTCATCAGTCTCTGATTTGGGCTACATCAATAGGAAACAAACCATAAAGATAAAACTTTAAACTACTTTATTGTGCCAAGCTTCAAAGAGCTAACACAAACCGTGTTTGTTTTAGAGTTCCAAATACATGTATCCATATAGGAAAAAACAGTGTGAAACCTAAAAATGAAAATGTTTACTGCAATCGAACGGTATAAGCTAGAAAAACGAAATTTGGTTAACAAAGTGGGATTGGTGTCCTTATCATTACCTGAAAGTATCATCAAGATTGGGTGAAAAAATGTTTCTGAGTTTTCAGGAAAATCGTAGTTCTTTGGATATTTGGCAACCTCTTTCAATGAAAGTGATTTTTGTCAGTCTCTGCTTGGGGCTACATCAATAGGAAACAAACCGTAAAGATACAACTTTAAACTACTTTATTATGCCACGTTTCAAAGAGCTAGCACAAACCGTGTTTCTTTAGAGTTCCAAATACATGTATTCATATAGGAAAAAACAAATTGAAACCTAAAATGAAAACAATACTGCAAACGAACGGTTCAACCTAGAAGAATAAAATTTGGTGAGCCAAGTGGGATTGGTGTACTGATCATTACGTGAAAGTATCATCAAGATTGGGTGAAAAAATGTTTGCTGAGATTTCAGGAAACTCGTAGTTTTATGGAAGGTTGGCAACCTTTTTCCATGAAAGTGCTTTTCGTCAGTCTCTGCTTGGGACTACATCAATAGCAAACAAACCATAAAGATACAACTTGAAAGTACATTCTTGTGCCAAATTTCAAAGAGCTAGCACAAATTGTGTTTGACTTAGAGTTCCAAGTGCATGTATCCATATTGAACAAAACAGAGTGAAACCTCAAAATGAAAACGGGTACTGCAAACGAACGGTTTAACCTAGAAGAACGAAATTTGGTTAGTCAAGTGAAATTGGTGTACTGATCATTACCTGAAAGTATCATCAAAATTGGTTGAAAAAATGTTTGCTGAGATTTCAGGAAACTCGTAGTTATTTGGAAGGTAGGCAACCCATTTTAATGAAAGTGATTTTCGTCAGTCTCTTCTTGGGTCTACATCAATAGGAAACAAACCATAAAGATAGAACTTGAAACTACATTCTTGTGCCAAGTTTTAAAGAGCTAGCACAAACCGTGTTTGATTTAGAGTTCCAAGTGCATGTATTCATATTGAAGAAAAAAGAGTGAAACCTAAAAATGAAAATGGTTACTGCAAACGAACGGTTTTACCTAGAAGAATGAAATTTTGTGAGCCAATTCCGATTGGTGTACTCATCATTACCTGAAAGTATCATCAAGATTGGATGAAAAAGTGTTTGCTGAGATTTCTAGAAACTCGTCGTTTTATGGAAGCTTGGCAAACCCTATCAGTGAAAGTGATTTTCGTCAGTTTCTGCTTAGGACTACATCAATAGAAAACAAGCCATAGAGATAAAACGTAAAACTACTATACTGTGCCAAGTTTCAAAGAGCTCGCACAAACCGTTTTTGATTTAGAGTTCCTAGTGCATGGATCCACATTGAAGAAAACAGAGTAAAACCTAAAAATGAAAATGGTTACCGCAAACAAACGGTTTAACCTAGAAGAACGAAATTTGGTGAGCAAAGTGGAATTGGCGTACTGACCATTACCTGAAAGTATCATCAAGATTGGTTGAAAAAATGGTACTGAGATTTCAGGAAACTCATAGTTTATTGGAAGCTTGGCAACCTCTTTTAATGAAAAAGATTTTCGGCAGTCTCTGCTTGGGGCTACATCAATAGGAAACAAACCATAAAGATACAACTTGAAACTACTTTCTTGTGCCACGTTTCAAAGAGCTAGCACAAACCGTGTTGGATTTACAGTTCCAACTGCAAGTATCCATATTGAAGAAAACAGAGTGAAACCTAAAAATGAAAACGATTCCTGCAAACGAACGGTTTAACCTAGAAGAACGAAATTTGGTGAGCCAAGTGGGATTGGTGTACTGATCATTATCCGAAAGTATCATCAAGATTTGGTGAAAAAATGTTTGCTGAGACATTAAAAAACTCGTAGTTTTTTGGAAGGTAGGCAACCCCTTTTATTGAAAATGATTTTCGTCAGTTTCTGCTTGGGGCTACATCAATAGAAAGCAAACCATAAAGATAGAACTTGAAACTAAATTCTTGTGCCACGCTTCAAGGAGGTAGCACAAACCGTGTTTGATTTAGAGTTCCAACTACATGTATCCATATAGGAGAAAACAGAGTGAAACCTCAAAATGAAAACGGTTACTGCAAACGAACGGTTTTACCTAGAAGAATGAAATTTGGTGAGCCAAGTTGGACTGGTGTACTGATCATGACCTGAAAGTATCATGAAAATTGGGTGAAATAACATTTGCTTAAATTCCAGGAGATTCGTAGTTTTTTGGAAGCTGGGCAAGCCCTTTCAATTAAAGTGATTTTCGCCAGTCTCTGCTTTGGGCTAAATCAATAGCAAACAAACCATTGAGATAGAACTTGAAGTTACTCTTTTGTGCCAAGTTTCTAAGAGCTAGCACAAACCGTGTTTGATTTAGAGTATCAACTACATGTATTCATATAGGAGAAAACAGAGTGAAACCTCAAAATGAAAACGGTTACTACAAATGAAGGGTTTAAACTAGAAGAACAAAATTTTGTGAGCAAAGTGTTACTGGTGTACTGATCATTACCTGAAAGTATCATCAAGATTGGGTGAAAAAACTTTTGCTGAGATTTCAGGAGATTCGTTGTTTTTTGGAATCTGGGCAAGCCCTTTCCATGAAACTGATTTTTGCCAGTATCTGCTTTGGGGTACATTAATAGCAAACAAACCATAGAGAAAGAACTTGGGTCTACTTTATTATGTCAAGTTTCAAAGAGCTAGCACAAACCGTGTTTTATTTAGAGTTCCAACTACATGTATCTATATAGGAGAAAACATAGTAAAACCTCAAAATGAAAACGGTTACTGCAATTGAACGGTTTAACCTAGAAGAGGGAAATTTGGTGAGCCAACTGGGACTGGTGTACTGATCATTAACTGAAAGTATCATCAAGATTGGGTGAAAAAACATTTGCTGAGATTCCAGGAGATTTGTAGTTTTTTGGTAGCTGGGCAAGCCCTTTCAATTAAAGTGATTTTCGCCAGTCTCTGCTTTGGGCTACATCAATAGCAAACCAACCATAGAGATAGAACTTGGAAATATTTTATTGTGCCTAGTTTCAAAGAGCTAGCACAAACCGTGTTTGATTTAGAGTATCAACTACATGTATCCATATAGGAGAAAACAGAGTGAAACCTCAAAATGAAAACGGTTACTGCAAATGAATGGTTTAAACTAGAAGAACAAAATTTTGTGAGCAAAGTGTTACTGGTGTACTGATCATTACCTGAAAGTATCATCAAAATTGGGTGAAAAAACAGTTGCTGAGACTCCAGAAGATTCGTAGTTTTTTTGGGAGCTGGGCAAGGTCTTTAAATGAAAGTTATATTCGCCAGTCTCTGCTTTTACGCTACATAAATAGCGAACAAATCTTAAAGATAGAACTTGGAACTACTTTATTGTCCCACGTTTTAAAGAGCTAGCACAAACCGTGTTTGATTTAGAGTTCCAACAACTTGTATCCATATAGGAGAAAACAGAGTGAAACCTCAAAATGAAAACGGTTACTGCAAAGGAACGGTTTAACCTAGAAGAACGAAATTTGGTGAGCCAAGTGGGACTGGTGTACTAATCATTACCTGAAAGTATCATCAAGATTGGGTGAAAAAACATTTGCAGAGATTCCAGGATATTCATAGTTTTTTGGAAGCTGGGCAAGCCCTTTTAATGAAAGTGATTTTCGCCCATCTCTTTTGGGCTATATCAATAGCAAACAAACCATAGAGATAGAACTTGGAACTACTTTATTGTGCCAAGTTTCAAAGAGCTAGCACAAACCGTGTTTGATTTAGAGTTCCAACTACATGAATTCATATAGAAGAAAAAAGAGTGAAACCTCAAAATGAAAATAGTTACTGCAAAAGAAAGGTTTAACCTAGAAGAACGGAATTTGTTGAGCAAAGTGAAATTCTTGTACTGATCATTACCTGAAATTATCATCAAGATTGGGTGAGAAAATATTAGCTGAGATTTAAGGAGATTCTTAATTTTTTGGAAGCTTGGCAAGACCTTTCAATGAAAGTGATTTTCCACAGTCTCTTTTATGGGCTACATCAATAGCCAACAAACAATAAAGATAGAACTTGGAACTACTTTTTTGTGCCATGTTTCAAAGAGCTAGCACAAACCGTGTTTGATGTAGAGTTCCAAAAACTTGTATCCATATAGGAGAAAATAGAGTGAAACCTCAAAATGAAAACGGTTACTGCAAACGAACACTTTAACCTAGAAGAACGAAATTTGGTGAGCCAAGTGAGACTGGTGTACTGATCATTACCTGAAAGTATCATCAAGATTGGGTAAAAAATATTTGCTGAGATTTTAGGAGATTCGTAGTTTTTTAAAAGCTGGGCAAGACCTTTCAATGAAAGTGATTTTTGCCTGTCTCTGCTTTGGGCTACATCAATAGCAAACAAACCATATAGATAGAACTGCAAATTACTTTATTGTGCCAAGTTTCAAAGAGCTAGAACAAACCGCGTTTGATTTGGAGTTCCAACTACATGTATCCTTATAGGAGAAAACAGAGTGAAACCTCAAAATGTAAACGGTAACTGCAAACGAACGGTTTAACCTAGAAGAACAAAATTTGGTGAGCGAAGTGGGACTGGAGTACTGATCATTACCTGAAAGTATCATCAAGATTGGGTGAAAAAACATTTGCTGAGATTCCAGGAGATTCGTAGTTTTTTGGAAGCTGGGGAAGCCCTTTCAATGAAAGTGATTTTTGCCAGTCTCTGCTTTGGGCTACATCAATAGCAAACAAACCCTAGAGACAGAACTTGAAACTACTTTATTGTGCCAAGTTTCAAAGAGCTAGCATAAACCGTGTTTGATTTAGAGTTCCAAATAAATGAATCCATATAGGAGAAAACAGAGTGAAACCTCAAAATGAAAATGGTTACTGCACAAGAACGGTTTAACCTAGAAGAACAAAATTTGGTGAGCCAAGTGGGACTGGTTTACTGATCATTACCTGAAAGTATCATCAAGATTGTGTAAAAAAACTTTAGCTGAGATTTCAGGATATTCGTAGTTTTTTGGAAGCTGGGCAAGCCCTTTCAATAAAAGTGATTTTCGCCAGTCTCTGGTTTGGGCTACATCAATAGCAAACAAACCATAGAGATAGAACTTAGAACTACTTTATTGTGCCAAGTTGTAAAGAGCTAGCACAAACCGTGTTTGATTTAGAGTTCCAAATACTTGTATCTGTATAGGAGAAAACAGAGTGAAACCTCAAAATGAAAACGGTTATTGCAAAGGAACGGATTAACCTAGAAGAACGAAATTTGGTGAGCCAAGTGGGACTCGTGTAGTGATCATTACCTGAAAGTATCATCAAGATTGGGTAAAAAAACATTCGCTGAGATTCAAGGAGATTCGTAGTTTTATTGAAGCTGGGCAAGCCCTATCAATTAAAGTGATTTTCGCCAGTCTCTGCTTTGGTCTACATCAATAGCAAACAAACCATAGAGATAGAACTTGAAACTACTTTATTGTGTCAAGTTTCAAAGAGCTAACACAAACCGTGTTTGATTTAGAGTTCCAACTACATGTATCCATATAAGAGAAAACACAGTGAAACCTCAAAAGGAAAACGGTTACTGCAAAAAAACGGTTTAACCTAGAAGAACGAAATTTGGTGAGCCAAGTGGGACTGGTGTCCTGATCATTACCTGAAAGTATCATCAAGATTGTGTGAAAAAACAGTTGCTGAGATTCCAGAAGATTCGTAGTTTTATGGGAGCTTTGCAAGGTCTTTTAATTAAGGTGATATTCAGCAGTCTTTGCTTTGGGCTACATAAATAGCGAACAAACCATAGAGATAGAACATGGAACTACTTTATTGTGCCAAGATTCAAAGAGCTAGCACAAACGGTGTTTGATTTAGAGTTCCAACAACTTGTATTCATATAGGAGTAAACAGAGTGTAACCTCAAAATGAAATGGTTGCTGCAAACGAATGGTTTAACCTAGAAGAACAAAATTTGGTGACCCAAGTGGGACTGGTGTACTGATCATTACCTGAAAGTATCATCAAGATTGGGTGAAAAAACATTTGCTGAGATTCCAGGAGATTTTTAGTTTTTTGCAACTTGGGCAAGCCCTTCAATAAAAGTGATTCGAAAATCTCTAATTGGGGCTACATCAAAAGCGAACAAACCATAAAGATAGAACTTGGAAATACTTTTTTTTATCAAGTTTTAAAGAGCTAGCACAAACCGTGTTTTATTTAGAGTTCCAACTATATGTATCCATATAGGAGAAAACAGAGTGAAACCCCAAAATGAAAATGGTTACTGCAAACGATAGGTTTAACCTAGAAGAAAGAAATTTGGTGAGCAAAGTGGGATTCTTGTGCTGATCATTACCTGAATGGGTCATCAAGATTGGGTGAAAACACATTTGCTGAGATTCCAGGAGATTTGTAGTTTTTAGAAAGCTGGACAAGCCCTTTCAATGAAAGTGATTTTCGCCAGTCTCTGCTTCGGTCTATATCAATAGGAAACAAACCATACAGATAGAACTTGGAACTACTTTATTGTGCCAAGTTTCAAAGAGCTAGCATAAACCGTGTTTTATTTAGAGTTCCAACTACATGTATCTACATCAGAGATAACAGAGTGAATCCTCAAAATGAAAACGGTTACTGCAAACGAAAGGTTTAACCTAGAAGAACGAAATTTGGTGAGCCATGTGGGACAGGTGTACTTATCATTACCTGAAAGTATCATCAAGATTGGCTGAAAAAACATTTGCTGGGATTCCAAAAGATTCGTAGTCTTTTGGAAGCTGGGCAAGCCCTTTCAATAAAAGTGATTTTCGCCTTGTCTGCTTTGGGCTACATCAATAGCAAACAAACCATAGAGATAGAACTTGGAACTACTTTATTGTGCCAAGTTTCAAAGAGCTAGCACAAATCGTGTTTGATTTAGAGTTCCAACTACATGTATCCATATAGAAGAAAACAGAGTGAAACCTCAAAATGAAAACGGTTACTGTAAACAAACAGTTTAACCTAGAAGAACGAAATTTGGTGAGCAAAGTGGAACATGTGGACTGATCATTTCCTGAAAGTATCATTAAGATTGGGTGAAAAAACATTTGCTGAGATTCCAGAAGATTCGTAGTTTTTTGGAAGCTCTGCAAGTTCTTTCAATGAAAGTGATTTTCGCCAGTCTCAGCTTTGGGCTACATCAATAGCACACAAACCATAAAGACAGAACTTGGAACTACTTTATTGGGCCAAGATTCAAAGAGCTAGCACAACTGTGTTTGTTCTAGAGTTCTAACTACATGTATCCATATAGGGGAAAACAGAGTGAAACCTCAAAATGAAAACGGTCACTGCAAACGAACGGTTTAACATAGTAGAACGAAATTTGGTGAGCCAAGTGGGACTGCTGTACTGATCATTACCTGAAAGTATAATCAAAATTGAGTGAAAAAACATTTGCTGAGATTCCAGGAGTTTCGTAGTTTTTTGGAAGGTGGGCAAGCCCTTTCAATGAAAGTGATTTTTGCAAGTCTCTGCTTTGGGGTACATCAATAGCAAATAAACCATAGAGATAGAACTTGGACCTACTTTATTGTGCCAAGTTACAAAGTGCTAGCACAAACCGTGTTTGATTTAGAATTCCAACTACATGTATCCATACAGGAGAAAACAGAATGACACCTCAAAATGAAAACGGATACTGCAAATGAACGGTTTAACTTGGAAGAACGAAATTTGGTAAACCAAGTAAGATTGGTGTCCTTATCATTACCTGAAAGTATCATCAAGATTGGGTGAAAAAACATTTGCTGAGATATCAGGAGATTCGTAGTTTTTTGGAAGCTGGGCAAGCCCTTTCAATGAAAGTGATTTTCACCAGTCTCTGCTTTGCGCTACATCAATAGCAAAGAAACAATAGAGATAGAACTTGGAACTACTTTATTGTGCCAACTTTCAAAGAGCTAGAAAAAACCGTGTTTGATTTAGAGTTCCAACTACTTCTATTTATATAGGAGAAAACAAAGTGAAAGCTCGGTTACTGCAAACGAACGGTTTAACCTAAAAGAACGAAATTTGGTGAGACTAGTGGGACTGGTGTACTGATCATTACCTGAAAGTATCATCAAGATTGGGTAAAAAAACATTTGCTGAGATTTCAGGAGATTCGTAATTTTTTTTGACACTGGGCAAGCCCTTTCAATGAAAGTGATTTTCACCAGTCTCTGCTTTGGGCTACATCAATAGGAAACCAACATTAGAGATAGAACATGAAACTACTTTATTGTGCCAAGTTTCAAAGAGCTAGGAAAAACCGTGTTTGATTTAGAGTTCCAACTACATCTATCCATATAGGAGAAAACAGAGTGAAACCTCAAAATGAAAACGGTTACTGCAAATGAACGGTTTAACCTAGAAGAACGAAATTTGGTGAGCCAAGTGGGACTGGTGTACTGATCATTACCTGAAAGTATCATCAAGATTGGGTGAAAAACATTTGCGGAGAATTTAGGAGATTCGTAGTTTTTTTGGAAGCTTGGAAAGCCCTTTCAATGAAAGTGATTTTCGTCAGTCTCTGCTTTGGGCTACATCAACAGCAAACTAACCGTAGACATAAAACTTTGAACTACTTTATTGTGCCAAGTTTCAAAGATCTAGCACAAAACGTGTTTGATTTAGAGTTCCAACTACATCTATGCATAGAGGAGAAAACAGAGTGAAACCTCAAAATGAAAACGGTTACTGCAAAAGAAAGGTTTGACCAAGAAGAACCAAATTTGGTGAGCCAAGTGAGACTGGTGTACTGATCATTACCTGAAAGTATCATCAAGATGGGATGAAAAAACATTTGCTGAGATTCAGGAGTTTCTGAGTTTTTTGGAAGCTGGGGAAGCCCTTTCAATGAAAGTGATTTTTGCCAGTCACTGCTTTGGGCAACATCAATAGAAAACAAACCATAGAGATAGAACTTGGAACTTCTTTATTGTACCAAGTTTCAAAGATCTAGCACACACCATGTTTGATTCAGAGTTCTATCTACATGTATCCATATAGGAGAAAACACTGTGAAAACTCAAAATGAAATGGTTACTGCAAACGTATGGTTTAACCTAAAAAAAAGAAATTTGGTGAGCCAAGTGGGACTGGTGTACTGATCATTACCTTAAAGTATCATAAACATTGGGTGAAAACACATTTGCTGAGATTTAATAAGATTCGTAGTTTTTTAAAAGCTTGGAAAGCCCTTTCAATGAAAGTGATTTTTGCCAGTCACTGCTTTGGGCTACATCAATAGCAAACAAACCGTAGAGATAGAACTTGGAACTACTTTATTGTGCCAAGTTTCAAAAAGCTAGCTCAAATCGTGTTTGATTTAGAGTTCCAAGTACATGTATCCATATAGGAGAAAACAGATTTAAACCTCAAAATGAAAACGGTTACTGCAAAGGAACGGTTCAAACTAGAACAACAAAATTTGGTGAGCCAAGTGGGACTTGTGTACTGATCATTACCAGAAAGTATCATCAAGATTGGGTTAAAAAAACATTTGCTGAGATTTCAGGAGATTCTTAGTTTTTTGGAAGCTGGGGAAGCACATTCAATGACAGTTATTTTTGCCAGTCTCTGCTTAGGGCTACATGAACAGCAAACAAACCATAGAGATAGAACTTCGAACTGCTATATTGTGCCAAGTTTCAAAGAGCTAGCAAAAACGGATTTCGATTTAGAGTTCCATCTACATGTATCCATATAGGAGAAAACAGAGTGAAACCTCAAAATTAAAACGGTTACTGCAAACGAACGGTTTAACCTAGAAGAACGAAATTTGGTGAGCCAAGTGGGACTGGTGGACTGATCATTACCTCAAAGTTTCATCAAGATTGGGAGAAAGAACATTTGCTGAGATTTTAGGAGATTCATAGTTTTTCGGAAGC
>NW_027522815.1:0-75978 GCF_052094955.1 Ictidomys tridecemlineatus | reverse complement strand
CTGTAACGGTTCTTATGCACCCCCAATTTCCAACCTCTAGTTTCTGTAATAGTCTTTCTGCACCTCAGTCTCCAAACTCTGCTCTCTCTAGCAGGCCTTCTGCACCTCAGTCTTCAAAATCTGCTCTCTTCTAGGATCCTTCTGCACCCCAGTCTCCAACCTCTGCTCTCTGCAATGATCCTACTGCACCGCAGTCTTTAACCTCTGATCTCTGTAACAGTCTTTCTGCACCACAGTCTCCAACCTCTGGTCTCTGTAACAGTCCTTCTGCACCCCAGTCTCCAAACTCTGCTCTCTGTAAGAGTCTTTCTGCACATCAGACTCCAACCTCTGCTCTCTGCAACAGTCCTTCTGCACTTCAGTCTCTAACCTCTGATCTCTGCAACAGTCCTTCTGCACCCCAGTTTCAAACCTCTGCTCTCTGCAACAGTCCTTCTGCACTCCAGTTTCCAAACTCTCCTCTGTGCACCGATCCTTCTGGACCCCAGTCTCCAACATCTGCTCTCTGTAACAATCCTTCTACACCAGAGTCTCCAAACTCTGCTCTCTGCAACAGTGTTTCTGCACCCCCGTCTCCAAACTCTGCTCTCTGCAATGATCCTCTGGACCCTAGTCTCCAAACTCTACTCTCTGCAACAGTCCTTCTGCACCACAGTCTCCAACCGCTGCTCTCAGTAAGATCTTTCTGCACTCCAGTTTACTAAATCTGCTCTCTCTAACATTCCTTCTCCATCGGAGTCTCTAACCTCTGCTTTCTGCGAGGGTCCTGTGGCACCTCAGTCTCCAACCTCTGTCCTCTGTAACAGTCCATCTGAACCCCAGTATCCAACCTCTGTTCTCTGTAACAGTCCTTCTGTACCGAAGTCCTCCAAACTTTGCTCTCTGTAACAGGCCTTCTGCATCCCAGTCTCCAAACTCTTCTCTCTGCAATGATCCTTCGGCACCTTAGTCTCAAACTCTGCTCTGTGTAACAGTCCTTCTAAACCTCAGTCTCCAACTCTGTTCTCTGAAACAGTCCAACTGAACCTCAGTCTGACACCTCTGCTCTCTTCACGATCCTTCTGCACCCTAGTCTACGAACACTGAATTGTGTAACAGTACACCTGCACCTCAGTCTCCAACCTCTGCTCTCTGTAAGAACCTTAAGCAACCCAGTCTCCAAACTCTGCTCTCTATAACTGTTCTTCTGCACCCCAATCTCCCACCTCACCTCTCTGTAACAGGCCTTCTGCACACCAGTCTCAAAACTTTTCTCTCTGTATCAGGCCTTCTGCACCCCAGTCTCCAAAATCTGCTCTCTGAAACGATTCTTCTCCACCCCAATCTCCAACATCTGGTCTCTGCAACACTCCTTTTGAAGCCCAGTCTCAAAACTCTGCTCTCTGTAAGATCCATCTGAACCCCAGGCTCCAAACTCTACTCTCTGTAACAGTCCTTCTGCCCTCAGTCTCCAAAATCTGCTCTCTCTAACAGTCATTCTGCACCTCAGTCTTCAACCTCTGCTCTGTGTAACAGTCTTTCTGAACCCCAGTTTCTAAAATCTGCCCTCTTGAACTATCCTTTGGAACCCAGTCTCAAATGTCTGCTCTCTGCAATTATCCAACTGCACTGCACTCTCCAACATCTGATCTCTATAGCAGTCCTTCTGCACCTCAGACTCAAAATTCTGCTCTCTGTAAGATGCTTCTGCACCCCTGTATCCAAACTCTGCTCTCTGTAACAGTTTTTCTGCACCTCAATCTTCTACCTCTGCTCTCTCTAACAGTCCTTCTGCACCTCAGTCTCCCAACTCTGCTCTCTGTAAGATCCTTTTGCAACCAAGTCTTTAAACTCTGCACTCTGTAACAGTCCTTCTGCACAACAGTCTCCAACCTCTTTTCTCTGCAATGATTCTTCTCCACCCCAGTCTCCAACATCTGCTCTCTGCAACAGTCCTGCCGCACACCAATCTCCAAACTCTGCTCTGTGTAACAGTCTTTCTGGACCCTAGTTTCTAAAATCTGCCCTCTTGAACGATCCTTCTGGAACCAAGTCTCCAATGTCTGCTCTTTGCAACAGTCCTTCTGCATCACAGTCTCCAACCTCTGCTCTCTGTAAGATCTTACTGCACTCCAGTTTCCCAACTCTGCTCTCTGTAACATTCCTTCTCCACCCCAGTCTCCAACCTCTGTACTTTGCAACAGTTTTTCTGCTCCTCAGACTCTGAGATCTGCTCTCTCTAACAGTCCTTCTGTACCACAGTCTCCAACCTCTGCTCTTTGTAAGGATCCTTCTACACCCCAGTCTCCATCTCTCTTTTCTGTATCAGTCTTTCTAAACCCCAGTCTCCAACCTCTGTTCTCTGTATCTATCCTTCTGCACCTCAGACTCCAACCTGTGCTCTTTGTAAGAGTCCTTCTGCAGCCCAGTCTCCAACCTCTGCTCTGGGTAACAGGCCTATACCGAAGTCTCCAAACTCTGCTCTCTGTAATGTTCCTTCTGCAGCCCAATTTCGAACCTCTGCTTTCTGTGACAGTCCTTCTGCATCTGATCTTCCAAATTCTCCTCTCTGTAACAGTCCTTCTCCACCTCAGTCTCAGACCTCTGCTCTCTGTAACAGTCCACCTGAACCTCAGTCTCCAACCTCTGCTCTCTGTAAGATCCTTCAGGAACCCAGTCACCAAACACTGCTCTGTATAACAGTCCTTCTGCACCTGAGTCTCCAAACTCTCCTCTCTGTAACAGTCCCTTCTACACCTCAGTCTCCAACCTCTTCTTTCTGTAACAGTCCACCTGCACCTCAGTCTCAAACCTCTGATCTCTGCATGATCCTTCTGGACCCCAGTCTCCAAACTCTGCTCTCTGTAACAGTCCACCTGCACCTCAGTCTCCAACATCTCCTCTCTGTAACAGGCCTTCTGCAAGCCAGTCTCCAAACTCTTCTCTCTGTAGCAGGCCTTCTTCACCCCAGTCTCCAAAATCTGCTCTCTGCAACGATCCTTCTACACCTCAGTCTCCAACATCAGCTCTCTGAAATGATCCAACTGCACCCCACTCACCAACCTCTGATCTCTGCAACAGTCCTTCTGCACCTCAGACTCCAAATTCTGCTCTCTGTAAGATGCTTCTGCACCGCTGTATCCAAACTTTGCTCTCTGTAAGAGTTTTTGTGCACCTCAATCTCCTACCTCTGCTCTCTCTAATAGTCCTTCTTCACCTCAGTCTCCCAACTCTGCTCTCTGTAAGATCCTTTTGCAACCAAGTCTTTAAACTCTGCACACTGTAACAGTCCTTCTGCAAAACAGTGTCCAACCTCTTCTCTATGCAATGATTCTTCTCAACCCCAGTCTCCAACATTTGCTCTCTGCAACAGTCCTGCCGCACACCAGTCTCCAAATTCTGCTCTGTGTAACAGTCCTTCTGGAACCCAGTCTCCAAACTCTGCTCTGTACAACGATCCTTCTGGACCCCAGTCTCCCATGTCTGCTTTCTGCAACAGTTCTTCTGCACCACAGTCTCCAAACTTTGCTCTCTGTAAGATCTATCTGCACACCAGTTTCCAAACTCTGCTCTCTGTAACATTCCTTCTTCAACCCAGTCTCCAACCTCTGTTGGAGTCCACCTGCACCTCAGTCTCCAACCTCTGCTCTCTGTAAGATCTTTCAGGAACAAAGTATCCAAACTCTGCTCTCTATAACAGTCCTTCTGCACCCCAGTCTCTAAACTCTCCTCTCTGTTACAGGCCTTCTGCACACCAGTCTCAAACCTCTGCTCTCTGTAGCAGGTCTTCTGCCCCCCAGTCTCGAACCTCTGCTCTCTGCAACCATTCTTCTGCACACCAGTCTCCAAACTCTGCTCTCTGCAATGATCCTACTACACCCCAGTCTCCAACCTCTGATCACTGCAACAGTCCTTCTGCAACTCAGTCTCCAACTTCTGCTCTCTGTATTATTCTTCTGCACCCCTGTCTCAAAGCTCTGCTTATTTCAACGATCCTTCTGCACCCCAGTGTCCAACCTCTGCTCTACGTAACAAGATTTTGCACCTCAGTCTCAAACCTCTGCGCTCTGCAACAGTCCTTCTGCACCCCAGTCTCCAACTTCTGCTCTCTCTAAGAGTCCTTCTGCACCTCAGTATCCAACCTCTGATATCTGCAACATTCCTTCTGCAGCCAGTATCCATCCTCTGCTCTCTGCAAGAGTCCTTCTGCACCCTAGTATCGAACCTCTGCTTCCTGCAACAGTCCTTCTGCACCCCAGTCTCCAAACTCTGCTCTCTGCAACAGTCCTTCTGCACCCCAGTCTCCAACCTCTTCTCTCCGCAACAGTCCTTCTGCACCCCAGTCTGCAAACACTGCTCTCTGTAACAATCCTTCTGCCCGTCAGTCTCCAACCTTAGCTCTATGTAACAAGACTTCTGTACGTCACTCTCCATCCGGTACTCTCCCAACAGTCCTTCTGCACTCCAGTCTCCAAACTCTGCTCTCTGCAACAGTCCTTCTGCACCCCAGTCTTCAACCTCTGCTCTCTGCAACAGTGCTTCTGCACCTCAGTCTCCAACATCTGCTCTCTGCAACATTTTTTCTGCAGCCCAGTCTCCATCTTCTACTCCCTGCAACAGTCCTTCTGCACCCCAGTCTCCAACCTCTGCTCCCTGCAACAGTCCTTCTTCACCCCAGTCTCCAAACTGTACTCTATGTAACAAGCCTTCAGCACCTCAGTCTCCAAACTCTGTTCTCTGCAACGGTCTTGTGCACCTCAGTCTCCAACCTCTACTCTCTGTAACAGTCCTTCAGCACTTCACTCTCCAACCTCTGCTCTCTATAGGATCCTTTTAAAACCCAGTCTCAAACCTCTGCTCTCTGTATCTATTCTTATGCACCAAGTCTCCAAAGTCTGCTCACTGTAGCAGTCTATCTGCACCTCAGTCTGAAACCTCTGCTCACTGCACGATCTTTCTGCACCCCAGTCTCTCAGCACTGCTCTCTGTAACAGTCCACCTGCACCTCAGTCTCCAACGTCTTCTCTCTGTAAGATTCATCTGGAACTCAGTCTCCAAACTCTACTCTCTATAACAGTCCGTCGGCACCCCAGTCTCCAACCTCTCCTCTCTATAACAGTCCTTCTGCACTTCACTCTCCAACCTCTGCTCCCTGTAGATCCTTCTAAAACCCAGTCTCAAACTTCTGCTCTCTTCATCTATTATTCTGCACCTTACTCTCCAACCTCTGCTCTCTGTTACAGTTTTTCTATACCGCAGTCTCCAAACTCTGGTCTCTGTTATGGTCTTTCTGCATCCCAATTTCCAACCACTTCTTTCTGTAACAGTCCTTCTGCACCTCAGTCTCCAAATTCTGCTCTATGTAACAGTCCTTCTAAACCTCAGTCTCCAAACTCTGCTCTCTGTAACAGTCCTTCTGCACCTCAGTCTGACACCTCTGCTCTCTGCACGATCCTTCTGCACCCCAGTCTCCAAACACTGCTCTCTGTAACAGTCCACGTGCACCTAGTCTCCAAACACTGCTCTCTGTAAGATTATTCAGCAACCAGTCTCCAAACTCTGCTCTCTATAACAGGCCTTTTGCATGCCAGTCTCCAAACTCTTCTCTCTGTAGCAGGCCTTCTGCACCCCAGTCTCCAAAATCTGCACTGTGCAACGATCCTTCTGAACCCCATTCTTCAAACTCTGCTCTCTGCAATGATCCTACTGCACCCCAGTCTACTACCTTTGATCTCCGCCACAGTCCTTCTGCACCTCAGTCTCCCAAATTCTTCTCTCTGTAAGATCCATCTTCACCCCAGTATCCCACCTCTGCTCTCTGCAACAGTCCTTCTGAATCCAAGGCTCCAACCTCTTCCCTCTGTAACAGGCCTTCTGTACCTCAATCTCCAACCTCTTCTCTCTGCAACAGTCCTTCTGCACCCCATACTCTGACCACTGCTCTCTAAAACAGTCCTTCTGCAGCCCAGTGTCCAACCTCTACTCTCTGTAACAATCGTTCTGCACTTCACTCTCCAACCTGTGCTCTCTGTAGTATCCTTCTAAAACCGAGTCTCCAAAATCTGCTCTCTGTAACAATCCTTCTGAACACCAGTCTCCAACTCTGCTCTCTGCAACCATCCCTCTTAACCCTAGTCTCCAACCTCTGCTCTCTGCAAAAGTCCTTCTGCACCCCAGTCTCCAACAACTGCTAACTGCAACAGTCCTTCTGCCCCTCAGTCTGAAAACTCTGCTGTCTTCAACGAACTTTCTGCACCCTAGTCTCCTACCTCTGCTGCCTGTAACAGTCTTTCTACACCTCATTCTCCCAACTCTGCTCTCTGTAAAATACTTCTGCAACCCAGTCACCAACTTCTGCACTCTGTAAGATCCTTCTGCACCCCTGTCTCCAAGATCTGCTATTGCAACAATCCTTCTGCACCCCAGTCTCCAACCTCTGTTTTATGTAACAGAACTTCTGACCTCAGTCTCCAACCTCTGCTCTCTGCAACAGTTCTTCTGCACCCCAGTCTCTGAATTCAGCTTTCTGCAACAGTCCTTCTGTTCTGCATTCTCCAACCTCTACTCTCTGTAATGTTCTTTCTGCACCCGATACTAGAGTCTCTGCTTTCTGTAACAGGCCTTCTGCCCCCCAGTCTCTAACCTGTGCTCTCAGCAACAGTTCTTCTGCACTTCAGTCTCCAACCTCTGCTCTCTGCAACAGTCCTTCTGCACCCCAGTCTCCAAACTCTGCTCTCTGTAACAATCTTTCTGCCCTCAGTCTGCAAACTCTGTTCTCTGCAACGGTCCTTCTGCACCTCAACCTATACTCTCTGTGGGATCCTTCGCCAACCCAGTCTCCCAACTGTGCTCTCTGTAAAATTTATTCTGCACACCAGTCTTCAATCTCTTCTCTCTGCAACGATCATTCTTGACCCCAGTCTACAACCTCTGCTCTATGCAACCAGTCCTTCTACACCCCAGTCTCCATCATCTGGTCTCTGCAACTGTCCTTCTGCACCACAGTCTGAAAACTCTGCTTTCTGAAACGAACCTCCTGCACACCAGTCTCTACCTCTGCTGTCTGTTATAATCCTTCTGCACCTCAGTCTCTGACCTCTGCGCTCTCTAAGATCTATCTGAACCCCAGTCTCCAACATCTGCTCTCTGTAACAGTCCTTCTGCACCTCAGTGTCCATCCTTTGTTCTCTGCAACAGCCTTCTGCATCCCAGTCTGAAAACTCTGCTCTCTGTAACGATCTTTCTGGACCCCACTCTCCAATGTCTGCTCTCTGCAACAGTCCTTCTGCACCACAGTCTCCAACCTCTGCTCTCTGTAAGATCTTTCTGCACTCCAGTTTCCAAACTCTGCTCTTTCTAACATTCCTTCTCCACTTTAGTCGCCCAACCTGGGCTTTCTGCAAGGGTCCTGCGGCACCCCAGTCTCCAAACTCTGTCCTCTGCAACAGTCCTTCTGCTCCCCAGTCTCCAATATCTGCTCTCTGTAACAGTCCTTCTGTACCACATTCACCAAACTCTGCTCTTTGTAAAGGTCCTTCTGTACCCCAGTCTCCAACTATGCTTTCTGTATCAGTCCTTCTGAACCCCAGTCTCCAAGCTCTGCTCTCTGGGTCTATCCTTCTTCACCTCAGTCTCCAACCTGTTCTTTCTGTAACAGTCCTTCTGAACCCAAGTCTTTCACCTCTGCTCTCTGTAACAGTCCTTCTATACCGTAGTCTCCAAACTCTGCTCTCTGTAACGGTCCTTCTTCACCCCAATTTACAACCTCTGCTTTCTGTAACTGTCCTTCTGCACCTCAGTCTGAAACCTCTGCTCTCCACGATCCTTCTGCACCCCAGTCTCCAACCACTGCTCTCTGTAACAGTCCACCTGCACCTTAGTCTCAAACCTCTGCTCTCTGCAAGATCCTTCAGCAACCCAGTCTTCAAAATCTGCTCTGTTTTCCAGTCCTTCTGCACCCCAGTCTCCAACTCTCCTCTCTGTAACAGGCCTTCTGAACACAAGTCTCCAACCTCTGCTCTCTGCAACGATCCTTCTGCACCCCAGTCTTTAACCTCTGCCCTCTGCAATGATCCTACTGCACCCCAGTCTCCAACCTCTGATCTCTACAACAGTCCTTCTGCCACCTCAGTCTCAGAATTCTGGTCTCTGTAAGATTCTTCTGCACCGCTCTCTTCAACCTCTGCTCTTTATAACAGTCCTTCTGCACCCCAGTCTCTCTGCAACAATCCTTTTGCACACCAGTCTTCAACATCTGCTCTCTGCAGGAGTCCTTCAGAAACTCAGTCTAAAAACTCTGCTCCTGCAATGATCCTTCAGCACTTCAGTCTACTACCACTGCTCTCTGTAAGACAGTTCTTCAACCTACTCTCCAAACTCTGCTCTTTTTAACAGTCCTTCTGCAGAATAGTTTCCAACTTCTGCTCTCTGTAACAGGAATTTTACAACCCAGTCTCGAACCTCTGTTCTCTGTAACAGGCCTTCAGAACCCCAGTCTCAACCTCTTCTCTCTGAAATGATTTTTCTCCACCCCAGTCTCCAACTCTGCTCTCGGCAACATTCCTGCACCCTAGTCACCAAACTCTGCTTTCTGTAATATCCTTATGCACTCCAGTCTTCAAACTCTTCTCTCTTCAACGATTCTTGTCAATCCCAGTCTCCAACATCTGCTCTCTGCAACAGTCCTTTTGCACCCCAGTCTCTAAACTCTGCTCTTTGTAAGATCCATTTGAACCAGAGTCTCCATCCTGTGCTCTCTGTAACACTCCTTCTGCACACCGGTCTCCAAACTCTGATCTCTATAACTGTCCTTCTGAACCTCAGTCTCCAGACTTTGCTCTTTGTAACAGTCCATCTGCACCTCAGTCTCTAAAATCTGCTGTCTGCAACAATCTTTCTGGACCCCAGTCTCTAACTTCTGCTCTGAGCAACAGTCCTTCTGCACCACAGTCTCCAACCTCTGCTCTCTGTAAGATCCTTCTGCACTCCAGTTACTAAACTCTGCTCTCTGTAACATTCCTCGTCCACCTCAGTCTCCAACTTCTTTCCTCTGCAACAGTCCTTCTGCTCCCCAGTCTCCGAGATCTGCTCTTTGTAACAGTCCTTCTGTACCACAGTCTCCAACCTCTGCTCTGTTTAACGGTCCTTCTACACCCCAATTTCCAACCTCTGCTTTCTGTAACAGTTCTTCTGCACCTCAGTCTTCAAACTCTGCTCTCTTTAACACTCCTTCTACACCTCAGTCTCCAACCTCTGCTCTCTGTAACAGTCTTTCTGCACCCCAGTCTCCAACCTCAGCTATTGATAACAGTCCTATACCACAGTCTTCAACCTCTGCTCTCTTTAACGGTCCTTCTGCATCCCAATTTCCAATCTCTGCTTCCTGTAACAGTCCTTCTGCACCTAAATCTCCAAACTCTGCTCTCTGTAACAGTCCTTCTGCATCCCAGTCTCCAACATATGCTCTCTGCAACAGTCCTTCTCACCTCAGCCTGAAAAACTCTGCTATCTGGAACGAACCTTCTGCACCCCAGTCTCCTACCTCTGCTCTCTGTAACAGTCCACCTAGACCTCAGTCTCCAACCTCTGCTCTCTTTAACAGTCCGTCTGCACCTCAGTCTCCAAATTCTGCTCTCTGTAAGATCTTTCTGCACTACTGTCTCCAACCTCTGCTCTCTGTAACAGTATTCCTGAAACCCAGTCCCCAACCTCTGCTCTCCACAACAGTTCTTCTCCACCCCAGTCTTCAACATCTGCTCTCTGCAACAGTCCTTTGGCACCCTAGTTACCAACATCAGCTATCTTTTACAGTCTGTCTGCACCCCAGGCTCCAAACTCTGCTCTCTCTAACAGTCCTCTTGTACTGCAGAATCCAACCTCTGCTCTCAGTAACAGTCTTTCTGCACCCCAGACTCCAATCTCTGCTTTCTGTATCAGTTCTTCTGCACCACAGTCTCCAACCTCTGCTCTCTATACCAGTCCTTATGCACCCCAGTCTCCAAAATCTGCTATCTGCAACAGTCTTTCTGCACCCCAGTATTCAACCTCTGCTCTCTGTAACAATCCTTGTGCATCTCAGTCTCAAAACTCTGTATTCTGCAACTTTACTTCTGCACCTCAGTCTCCAACATCTACTCTCTGTATCAGTCTTTCTGCACCTGATTCTTCAACCTCTGCTCTCTGTAGGATCCTTCTCCAACCCAATCTCTGAACTCTGCTCCCTGTAACAGTCCTTCTGCACACCAGTCTCCAACATCTGCTCTCTGCAACAGTACTTCAGCAACTCAGTCCGAAACCTCTGCCCTCTGCAACGATCCTTCTGCTCCTCAGTCTCCTACCTCTGCTCTCTGTAAGACGCTTCTGCAACCCAGTCTCCAAACTCTGCTCTCTGTAACAGTTTTCTGCAGAATAATTTTCAACCTCTGCTTTCTATAACAGGATTTTTACAACCAAGTCTCGAAACTGCTCTCTGCAACAGGCCTCAGAACCACAGTCTCCAACCTCTTCTCTCTGCAAAGATTTTTCTCCACCCCAGTCTCCAACCTCTTCTCTCGGCAACAGTCCTTCTGCACCCTAGTAACGAACCTCTGCTGTCTGTAAGATTTTTATGCACTCCAGTCTCCAACTTCTTCTCTCTGAAACGATTTTTCTCCATCCCAGTCTCCATCATCTGCTCTCTGCAACGTTCCTTTTGCACCCCAGTCTCCAAACTCTGCTCTCTGTAAGATCCATCTGAACCCCAGTCTCAAAGCTCTGCTCTCTGTAACAGTCCTTCTGCAAACCAGTCTCTAAACTCTGCTCTCTGTAACTGTCCTTCTGCACCTCAGTCTCCAAACTCTGCTCTCTGTAACAGTCTATCTGCACCTCAGTCTCTAAAATCTGCTCTTTGAAACGATCCTTTTTGACCCCAGTCTCCAACTTCTGCTCTGTGCAACAGTCCTTCTGCACCACAGTCTCCAGACTCTGCTCTCTCTAGGATCCTTCTCCAACCCAGTCTCTGAACTCTGCTCCCTGTAACAGTCCTTCTGCAACCAGTCTCCAACATCTGCTCTCTGCAACAGTACTTCAGCAACTCAGTCCAAAACTCTGCTCTCTGCAACGATCCTTCTGCACCTCAGTCTCCTACCTCTGCTCTGTGTAACAGTTTTTCTGCAGAATAGTTTCCAACCTCTGTTCTCTATAACAGGATTTTTGCAACCCTGTCTCGAAACTGCTCTCTGTAACAGGCCTCAGAACCACAGTCTCCAACCTCTTCTCTCTGCAATGATTTTTCTCCACCCCAGTCTCCAACCTCTGCTCTCGGCAACAGTTTTTCTGCACCCTAGTCACGAACCTCTGCTGTCTGTAAGATTTTTATGCACTCCAGTCTCCAACTTCTTCTCTCTGAAACAATTCTTCTCCATCCTAGTCTCCATCATCTGCTCTCTGCAACGTTCCTTTTGCACCCCAGTCTCCAAACTCTGCTCTCTGTAACTGTCCTTCTGCATCTCAGCCTCCAAACTCTGCTCTCTTTAACAGTCTATCTGCACCTCAGTCTCTAAAATCTGCTCTCTGAAACGATCCTTCTTGACCCCAGTCTCAAACTTCTGCTCTGTGCAAAAGTCCTTCTGCACCACAGTCTCCAGACTCTGCTCTCTGTAAGATCCTTCTGCACTCCAGTTTCCAAACTCTGCTCTCTGTAACATTTCTTCTCCACCCCATTCTCCAACGTCTGTCCTCTGCAACAGTCCTGCTGCTCCGCAGTCTCTGAGATCTGCTCTGTGTAACAGTCCTTCTGTACGAAAGTCTTCAAACTCTGCTCTCTGTAAGGGTCCTTCTACACCCCAATTTCCAACTTCTGATTTCCGTAACAGTTTTTCTCCACCTCAGGCTTCAAACTCTGCTCTCTGTAACACTCCTTCTACACCTCAGTTTCCAACCTGTGCTCTCTGTAACATTCCTTCTGCACCCCAGTCTCTTACCTCTGCTCTCTGGATTGGTACCTCTTAACCCCAGTCTCCAACCTTGTTCTCTACAACAGTCCTTCTGTACTGCAGTCTCAAACCTCTGTTCTCTGTAAGGGTCCTTTTGAAACCCAGTCTCCCACCTCTACTTTATATATCAGTCCTTCTGCACCACACTCTCCAAACTCTGCTCTCTGTAACCATCATTCTGCACCTCACTCTGCAACCTCTGCTCTCTGAAACAGTCCTTCTGCAACCAGTCTTCAAACTCTGCTCTCTACAAGACTCATTCTGCACCACAGTCTCCATCCTCTGCTCTCTGCAACAGTCCTTCTCCACCCCAGTATCCAACTTCAGCTCTCTGTAAGGGGCCTTCTGCACCACAGTCTCCAAACTCTGCTTTCGGTATCAGTTTTCCTGCACCCCAGTCTCCAACCTGTGCTCTCTGTAATAGTCTTTCTGCACCTCATACTCCAACCTCTGCTCTCTGCTACAGTCCTTCAGCGCCCCAATCTCCAAACTCTTCTCTCTCCAACAGTCCTTCTGCACCTCAGTGTCAAAACTCTGCTCTCTGTAAGATCCTTCTGAAACCCAGTCTCCAACTTCTACTTTCTACAATGGTCCTTCTTTAAACCAGTCACCAACCTCTGTTCTCTATAACAGTCACTCTGCACCCCAGTCTCCAACGTCTGCTCTCTTTAAGAGTCTTTAAGTCTCCAACCTCTGTTCTCTGTAAGGGTCCTTCTGCACCCCAGTCTTAAAACTCTGCTTTCTATATCAGTCCTTTTACAATGCAGTCTCTAAACTCTGCTATCTCCAATGATCCTTTTGCACCTCAGTCTCCAACCTCTGCTCTCTCTAACAGTCCGTCTTTAACTCATTCTTCAAACTCTGCTCTCAGTAAGATACTTTTGCAACCCAGTCTCCAGACTATGATCTCTGTAACTGTACTTTTGCACCCCAGTCTCCAAGAACTGCTCTCTGTAACAGGCCTTCTTCACACCAGTCTCCAACCTCTGCTGTATCTAACAGGCCATTTGCCCCCAGTCTCCAAACACTTCTCTCTTCAATGATTCTTCTCCACCCCAGTCTTCAACCTCTGCTATCAGCAACAGTCCTTTTGCACCCCAGTCTCCAACCTATGCTCCCTGTAAGATCTTTCTGCACACCTGTCTCCAACCTCTGCTCTCTGTAACACTCCTCTGTACCCCAGTCTCCAACTTCTGCTCTCTGTAATAGTCCTTCTGCACCTCAGACTCCAACATCTGCTCTCTGCAACACTCCTTCTGCACCCCAGTATTTTAATTTTGCTCGCTGCAAAAGTTTCTCTGCACCTCAGTCTCCAACCTGTGCTCTCAGTAAAAGTCCTTCTGCACCACAGTCTTCAACCTCTGCTCTCTCTAACAATCTTTCTGAACCCCAGTCTCCAAACTCTGTTCTCTGCAACGATCCTTCTGCACCCCAGTCTCCAAATTCTGCTCTCTGTAACAGTCCTTTTGCATCCCAGTCTTCAAAATCTGCTTTCTGTAACCGTCTTTTGCATCTGAGTCTCCATCCTCTACTCTATGCAACAATACTTCTTCACCCAAGTCTCCAACGTCTGCTCTCTGAAAAAGTCCTTATAAAACCTACTCTCCAACCTCTGATTTCTGTAAGAGTCCTTCTACACCGCATTGTCCATACTCTGCTAACTCCAAGCATACTTCTGCATCCCAGTCTTCATCCCCTGCTCTGTGCAACTTTCCTTTTGAATCCCAGTCTCCAGCATCTGCTCTCTGCAGCAGTCCTTCTCCACCCCCGTCTCTAAACTGTGCTCTCCGTAGCAGTCCTTCTTGACCCCAATCTACAACCTCTACTCTCTTCAACAGTCCTTCTACACCCCAGTCTAAAACCTCTTCTCTCAGCAAAAGTTTTTCTGCACCCCAGTCTCCAACCTCTTCTCTCTGTAACGATCCTTCTGCACCTCAGTCTCCAACCTATGCTCTTTGCAAGGGTCCTTCTGCACCTCAGTCTCCAACCTGTACTCTCTGTAACAGTGCTTCTGCACCTCAGTCTCAAAACTCTGTTTTCTGTAAGATCCTTCTGCACCCCAGTCTCCAAACTCTGCTCTGTAACAGGCCTTCTGTACCCCAGTCTACAACCTCGGCTCTCGGTATCAGTCCATCTGCACCCCAGTCTCCAACCTCTGCTCTCTGTAACAGGCCTTCTGCATTGCAGTCTGAAACCTCTGCTAGCTGCAACAGTCCTTGTGAACCCCAGTCTCCAACATCTGCTTCCTGCAACAGTTCTTCTGTACCTCAGTCTGAAAACTCTGCTCTCTGCAATAATCCATCTGCACCCCAGTCTCAAAACTTTGCTCTCTGTAAGAGTCCTTTTGTAACTCAGTCTCCAATCACTGCTCTCTTGAACAGTCCTTCTACACCCAAGACTTCATACTCTGATTGCCCCAACGGTCCTTCGGCACCTCAGTCTCCAAACTCTCTTCTCTACATCGGTTCTTCTGCAACCCAGACTCCAACCTCTGCTCTCTGTAACAGTCTTTCTGTACCACAGTCTCCAAACTCTGTTCTCTTTAAGGGTCCTTATTCACCCCAGTATCCAACCTCTGCTTTCTGTATCAGTCCTTTTGAACCACAGTCTCCAAACTTTGCCCCCTGTAACCGTTTTTCTGCAACTCAGTCAGCAACCTCTGCTCTCTGCAACAGTCCTTGAGCACCCCAGTCTCCATCCTCTGTTCTCTGCAACAGTCCTTTTGCACCCCAGTCTCCAACATCTGCTCTCTGCAACAGTCATTCTTAACACCAGTGTCCAAACTTTGCTCTCTGTAACAGTCCTTTTGTACTGCATTCTCCAACCTCTGATCTCTGTAAGTGTACTTCTGCACCAGAGTCTCCAACCTCTGCTTTCTGTGACAGTCCTTCTGAAATCCGGTCTCTAATCTCTGCTCTGTGTAACTGTAATTCTGCACCTTAGTCTCCAACCTCTGCTCTCTCCTACAGTCCTTCTGGACCCCAATCTCCAACCTCTACTCTCTGCAACAGTCCTTGAACATCCCAGTCTAAAACCTCTGCTCTCTGCATCAGTCTTTCTGCACCCCTGTCTCCAACCTCTGATCTCTGTAACAATCCTTCTGCACCTCAGTCTCCAACCTCTGCTTTCTGTAACGGTCCTTCTGCACCTCAGTCTCCAACCTCTATTCTATTTAACAGTGCTTCTGCACCTCAGTTTCCAATCTATGCTCTCTGTAAGATCCTTCTGCAACCCAGTCTGCAAACTCTGCTCTCTGTAACAGTCCTTCATCAACCCAGTCTCTAAATTGTGCTCTCTGTAACAGGCCTTCTGAACTTCAGTCTGCAACCTCTGCTCTCTGTATCAGTCCATCTGCACACCAGTCTCCAACGTCTGCTATCTGTAACTGTCCTTCTGCACCCCATTCTTTAACCTCTACCCTCTGCAACAGTCCTTCTGCACCCCAGTCTCCAACCTCTGCTTTCTGCAACAGTCCGTCTGCACCCAAGTCTCCAACCTCTAATCACTGCAACATTCCTTCTGCACCCCAGTCTCCAAACTCTGCTCTTTGTAATGATCCTTCTGCACCCCAGTCTCGAACCTCTGCTCTCTGCAAGGATCCTTCTGCACCTCAGTGTCCAAACTCTTCTCTCTTCAAAGATCCTTTGGAACGCCAGTCTCAAACCGCTGCTCGCTGCAACAGTCATTGTGAACCCCAGTCTCCAACATCTGCTCTCTGCAACACTTCTTCTGTACCTCAGGCTGATAACTCTGCTCTCTGCAATAATCCATCTGCACCCCAGTCTCAAAACACTACTCTCTGTAACAGTCCTTCTGTACCTCAGTCTCCAATCTCTGCTCTATGCTACAGTCCTTCTTCGCCCAAGTCTCCTACCTCTGCTCTCTGAAAAAGTCCTTCGACAAACCAGTCTCTAACCTCTGCTCTCTGTAACAGTCCTTCTACACCCCAGTCTCCATACTCTGCTCGCCCAAATGATCCTTCTGCACCCCAGTCTCCAACGTCTTCTCTCTGCAACAGTCCTTCTACACTCAAGTCAACAACCTCTGCTCTCTGCAACACTCCTTCTATACTCCAGTCTCCATACTCTGCTCGACCCAATGATCCGTCTTCACCCCAGTCTCCAACCTCTGTTCTCTACATCAGTTCTTATGCACCCAGTCTCCAACCTCTTCTCTCCGTACCAGTCCTTCTGTACCGCAGTCTCGAACCTCTGTTCTCTGAAAGAGTTTTTATGCACCCCAGTATCCAACCTCTCCTTTCTGTATCAGTCGTTTTGCACCACAGTCTCCAAACTCTGCTGTCTGTAAGAGTCCTTCTGCAACTCAGTCTGCAACCTCTGCTCTCTGCAACAGTCCTTGCTCACCCCAGTCTCCATACTCTGCTCTCTGCAACATTCCTTCTACACCCCAGTCTCCAACATCTGCTATCTGCAACAGTCATTCTCCACCCTAGTCTCCAAACTCTGCTCTCTGTAAGAGTCCTTCTGTACTGCATTCTCGAAACTCTGCTCTCTAAGGATACTTCTGCAACTGAATCTCCAAACTCTGCTTTCTGTATCAGTTTTTCTCCACCCCAGTCTCCAAACTGTTCTCTGTGTAACTGTACTTCTGCACCTTAATCTCTAACGTCTGCTCTCTTCTACACTTATTCTGGACCCCAGTCTCCATCATCTACTCTCTGCAACAGTCCTTCTGCACCCCAGTCTCCAACCTCTGCTCTTTGTAAGAGTCCTCTTGTACTAAAAACTCAAACCTCAGCTCTCCCTAATGGTCCTCCTGTACCCCAGTCTTTAACCTCTGCTTTTTGAATCATTTCTTCTGCACCCCTGTCTCAATCCTCTGCTCTCTATAGCAGTCCTTCTGTACCTCAGTCTCCAACACCTGCTCTCTGCAACAGTTCCTTCTCCACCCAAATCTCCAACTTCTGATCTATGCAAAAGTACTTGTGAACCCCAGTATCCAACCTCTGCTCTCTGTAACAAACCTTCTGCACCCCAGTCTCCAAATTCTGCTCTCTGCAGCAGTCTTTCTTCATCACAGTCTCCAACCTCTGCTCGCTGTAATATGCTTCTGCACCCCAGTCTCCAAATTCTGGTCTCTGCAGCAGTCTTTCTTCACCCCAGTCTCCAACCTCTGCTCTCTGCAAGATCCTTCTGCACACCAGTATCCAACCGCTGCTCACTATAACAGTTATTCTGCAACCCAGTGTCCAAACAGTGCTTTCTGTAACAATAATTCTGCACCTTAGTCTCCAACATCTGCTCTCTACAATGGTCCTTCTGCACCCCAGTCTCTAAACTCTGTTTTCTGCAACACTCTTCTGCACCCCAGTTTTCAACCTATGCTTTCTGTAACAGTCCTTCTGTACCAGATTCTCCAACCTCTGTTCTTCGTAACGGTCCTTCTGCACCCCAGTATCCAACATCTGCTTTCTCTATAAGTCCTTCTACACCCCAATCTCCAACCTATGTTCTCTGTAAGGTCCTTCTGCACCCTAGTTTCCAAACTCTGCTCTCTGTAACATTCCTTCTTCAACCCAGTCTCCAAACTCTGCTTTCTTCAACGGCCCTTCTGCAACTCAGTCTCCAAACTCTTTTCTCTGAAACAGTCCTTCTACTCCCGAATTTCCAATTTCTGCTCTCTGTAACAGTCCTTCTGTACCGCATTCTCTAACTTCTTCACTCTGTAATTATCCTTCTGCACCGTAGTCTCCAACCTCTGCTCTCTGTAACAGTCCTTCTGCACCATATTCTCCAACCTCTGCTCTCTGTTACAGTCTTTCTATACCGCAGTCTCCAACCTCTGCTCTCTGTAACGGTCCCTGTGCACCCCAATTTCAAACCTTTGTTTCTGTAACAGTCCTTCTGCACCTCAGTCACCAAACTCTGCTCTCTCTAATTGTCTTTCTCCACCTCAGTCTCCTTTCTCTGCTCTCTGTAACAGTCCTTCTGCACCTCAGTCTGAAACTTCTGCTCTCTGCACGATCCTTCTGCATTCCAGTCTCCAATCACTGCTCCCTGTAACAGTTGTCCTTCACCTCAGTCACCAACCTCTGCTCACTGTAAGATCCTTTGGCAACCCAGCCTCAAAACTCTGCTCTCTATAATAGTCCTTCTGCAACCCAGCCTCAAAAGTCTGCTCTCTGAAACAGTCCTTCTGCACGCCAGTCTTTAACCTCTGCTCTCTTTAATGGTCCTTCTGCACCCCAGGCTCCCACCTCAGCTTTCTCTATCATAATTCTTCACCCCAATCTCCAACGTCTTCTCTGTGTAACAGTCCTTCTGCATCTCATTCTCCAAACTCTGCTCTCTGTAACAGTCCTTCTGCACCCCAGTCTCAACCTCTGCTTTCTGCAACATTCCTTCTGCACCCCAGTCTCTAACCTGTTCTCTCTGTAACAGTCCTTCTGCACCCCAGTCTCCCACCTATGCTCTCTTTAACGATCCTTCTGCAGCGCACTCTCCTCCTCTGCTCTCTGCAACGATTCTTCTGTAACTCCGTCTCCAACTTTTGCTTTATTCAAGGATCCTTCTGCACCTCACTCTTCAAACTCTGCTCTCTGTAAAAGTTTTTCTGCACCTTAGTCTCTAACCTCTGCTCTCTGGAACCGTCCTTCTGCACCCCAGTCTCCAACGTCTCCTCTCCTTAACACTCCTTCTGCACCCCAGTCTCCAACCTCTGTTCTCTGTAAGGTCCTTGTGCACCCCAGTTTCCAAACTTTGCTCTCTGTAACATTCCGTCTCCAACCCAGTCTCCAACCTCTGCTTTCTTCAACGGTCCTGTTGCAACCCAGTCTCCAACCTCTGTTCTCTGAAACAGTCTCTCTGCTCCCCTATTTCCATTCTCTGCTCTCTGTAACAGTCCTTCTGCACCCTAGTCTCCAACCTCTGCTTTCTGTATAAGTCCTTCTGCACCACAGTCTCCAAACTCTGCTCTCTGTTACAGTCCTTCATCACCTCAGTCTCCAAACTCTGCTTTCTGTAAGATCCTTTTGCAACCAACTCTCCAAACTCTGCTCTCTGTTACAGTCCTTCTGCACACCAGTCTCCAACCTCTGCTCTCTGCAACGATCCTTCTTCACCCTAGTCTCCAACCTCTGCTCTCTGCAACAGTCATTCTGAACACCAATCTCCAACATCTGCTCTCCGCAACAGTCCTTCTGCACCTCAGTCTGAAAACTCTGCTCTCTGCAACGATTCTTGTGCACCCCAGTCTCCAAACTCTGCTTTCTGTAACAGTCCTTCTGCAACTCAGTCTCCAACTTCTGCTCTCTGCAACAGTTTTTCTGCACCCCAGTCTTTAACATCTACTCTCTGAAACAGTCCTTCTACACTCCTGTCCAAATGCAGAAGAATGAGACCTGAACTATCGCTCACCCTGCAAAAAATAAACTCAAAATTTATTAAAGACCCAGGCACTAGACCAGAAATTATGCAGTTTCTAGGAAAAAAACAAAGTCAATACTTCAACCTACATGCAGAGGCAATGACTTTCTCAATAGGATGCCAAAGCTCAGGAGATAACACCAAAAGTTAGCTAATAGGATGGCATCAAATTAAGAAGGTTCTGCACAGCAAAGGAAACAATTAGAATATGAAGAGATAACCTAAGGAAAGGAAGCAAATCTTTATGAGGTGCTCTTCTAAAAGAGGATGAATATTCAGAATATTAATAAAGAACTCAAAAAACTTAACATCAAACCCACAATTATTAAATAACCCAATTATCAAATAACCCAATTACCAAATGGGAAACTAAATGAACTAAACAGACACGGCTTAGAAGAAAATATGTGAGTGGCCAACAAATATATGAAAATACTTGCAAGTAAAGACTACCCTGAGATTTCATCTCATTTTAGTGACAAAGGCAACCACCAAGAATACAAACAGAAATGAGTGTGACAAGGAGAGAATTGGAGAAAAAGGAGCACTCTCACCCTGTTGTTGGGCATGTAAATCAGCACAACCACCACGGAAATTGGGATGGAGGCTCATCAGGAGTAGCCATGGACCACCCTGCGACCCAGCTCTACCTCTGCTTAGTATTTATCACAGCGGATCAAAGTCATCATACTATAATGACACATACATGCTCATGAACCAGCCGAGGTGACATCAGTGGACGAATGGATAAAGAACATCTGGTATATGCACACTGGAATTTTATTCAGCCATAAAGAACAAAATTATGTCATGCTAGAAGATGGATGGATCTTCAGAACATTAAGGGAAATAAGCAACTCAGAAAGTTAAGGGCCGTATGTTTTTTCTCTGTTAAAGCTAGAGGGGGAAAAGGAAGAAAAGTTGGGAAGGGAGTCTCATCATGAAAGTTGAAGGAAGATCAGTAGAGTCAAGGCACCAGGGGAGGAGGAGAGAAAAAGGGAAATATTGGAATGATATTGACCAAAGTACACGGTTATTTTGTGTGCATGTTCAAATATGTGTCAGCAAATCCCACCATTATGGACCACTACAATGCACCAACGAAGTGTGAAAAGAAGAGTTTCACATTACATGGGGCAGGCACTATTCTAGGAGGGTGCCCATTTTTTCCCATCTATAAATACCACGATCACTTACCACTGTCAAAAATCTGTACAGACTCACTGCTCCACCACATGGCCTCTTTTACTTCAGGGTCCCCTTATTCTCACTGACATCAGGGAGCCCGTTTCAACGATGCCATCTGTTAATGTCTTCCCAGGCTGCCTAGGACAGCGGCTGTGGGTTTCACAAGGATCTGGTGCTGCCTTCTGAACGCATGTCCACGAGGCCTTAACGAAGGCTGGTGCTCCAGGCCCTCCTCCAGATACAGCTGTGAGGCCAGGGAAAGGGTCACGTAACACGCCATTCAACACCTTATTTATTTCTGATCACCATCCTCTCCATTATTTCAGGATCATATTGGTCATTGAACTTAAGCAAACACTGAGTCCAGATTTCAGTCCATCAACAAAAGAGAGTCTAATAGCCACTCCCCGTGGCTCAGGAAAATCCTTGGTCCTAACATTTCTGGTGATTACTTCCCTGTGACTGCATTCAAAATGATCCAGCAATATGTCCTGACTTCTTTGGTCTAGAAGACTCAAACAAATAATCTTATATATTCTTAAGGCTCCTATTAACAAAATACATTAAAATATTTACCTTTTATTTTGGTGTGACCCTTATACTCTCCTGGGCTATATTTTATACTCTTACCTGAGGCGTTTTAGGATCAGACCCCAATTAAGTGTCTGGTGACAATCTGGGATGATGGATGAGCATCTTAAAGACAATTGGGCTGGGGATGTGGCTCAAGCAGTAGTGCGCTTGCCTGGCACGTGTATGCCCCGGATTGAATCCTCAGCACCTCATACCAACAAAGATGTTGTGTCCACCGAGAACTAGAAAATGAATATTAAAAACTCTCTCTCTCTCTCTCTCTCTCTCTCTCTCTCTCTCTCTCTCCTCTCTTCTCCTCTCCTCTCTCACTCTCTCTTAAAAAAAAAAAGACAACTGCCCAGGTAGAGTCACCATAGGGTCTTCAATTAGGGAAAGATAGTCTCCTTGGGGGAGGAGGGGCTGCTTCTGACAGCAAAGAGGGTTAATGGAGATTTCAGGGTTCAAGGCTCTGAGATTTGTCTAATTCCACTGGTATTTTGCCATTCTAATTAACAGGGTCTCAATCATTCCCCTATTAATGTCCTAATTGACATAAGAGAGACCTGGAGAAATTGTGGATTTATAATTTTCTTTGTACTTCTGCAATTTGGAGAATTGGATGTTTTATTCTGATATTAACTTTTATCAGTTTCCAGAGAGAAAATATTTCTGATGATCTGAACCTTACTTGAAGGAGGAATATAATGCTTGAACCTATTATTTTCTTTCTGTAAGTCTCCCACTCCAGTCAGTAACAGCAGTCTATAGTCATGTTGTAATGTTCATTCCCACCCTGAAGGTCGATGGTGTTATTCCAAAGCTCAGTTTTCCATAGACATTTGATTTCAGGCCACGGTAACTTAATGTCTCTGTTGGGTCATTGCACACCAGAAATTGTCAGGTCTCCTTTCCCATGGGCTGTGACATCATCAATATATTTAATTCCCTCAGGTCAGACATCCAACATACCGCCTCAGATCTGTTATCTAGAACCAGCTCTGTTGTAAACCACTATTGTGGTCAGTGCCACCATGGTGAGGTAGAGATGAAGAACGACTCTTGATGTCTTAGGGTAGAGAAAGTTAACATAGAAAAAATTTATAAAATGGTTGGGAGATCTGGAAGAAAAAAGAAAAATAGGGCAGGTGACACCACCCGATATATGGAAACCCTAACTTCCCTGGAAATAGACGCTCATTCCACGCTACTGTGACCCACATTCAGGAACAGCTTTCTAGGAGCCTGCACACACAACTCCTGGCACCAAGGAGATTAGTTCCTGCCTCTACAGAGCTGGTTTGCTGCTGCTGCTATGGGATCCAAAGAACCCGCTTTCTTCCTTTTCTTTCTTCCTTTCTGCCTAGTGTTTGGCTGATCTTGACAGAACCTCCTAAAATGAAGGCCTGCAGGCAGGGGAGTGTGGGAAACGAGGTTCTCGTACTTTCTGTCCCTCTGGTGTGAGGAGAACACAGAAGGACAGAGATAGTGCTGAACACCCACACAAGGTGTCCGACACACTTGAACCTGAAACTGGGTAAAGGGTGTTTGTGAAAAGAGAGGAAAAAAAGGAGTCTCAGAGATTTTAAAAGCAGGAATTGGAGTTGAAGCTCCAGATACAGACTCTCTAACCAGGTGCCTACAAGTCCCTGGGAGACATCATTTTTCAGATGAGTGAATACTCCAGTTTGAAGATTGGTCAAGACTTTGATTGTGCAAAGGGATGCACACCCTCCAGCCAGCTTCCTCAGGGCACACTGGACCTCGTTGCTTCTCAGGATGTGAATGACGGGGCTCAACAGGGAGCTCACCACACAGAAGAGCACAGAGACCAGGGTGACCATGTCCAGCCTTTTCTGGGCCTGTCATAGTGGAAGTTGGCTGTTTCATAGAAGACCACCACGACAGTGAGTGGAGACGCACAGGGGGAGAAGGCCCTCCTCCTGCCCTGGGAAGAGGGAATCCCAAGGATGGCCGCCATGATGAGTGCGTAGGAGCCTGCAGTGAAGAGGCAGGGGCTCAGGCCCATGGTGGCACTGACTACGTGGAGCGCATACTCGTTGACAGTGGTGTCTGAGCAGGAGAGCTTCAGGAGCAATGGGGTGTCACAAAGAAATTGGCTGAACTGGTGGGGCCCACACAGAGTGAGTGTGATGGGCAGCACCGTGTGGTGACCAAATTCACCAGCCCACACAGCCAGGACTCAGTCACCAAGCCAAAACAGACCTTCACACTCATGATGACTGGGTACTGAGGAGGACAGCAGGGGGCCACACAGCAGTCATACTGGCCACACAGCCAGTAAGACGCCTTCTGTGCCAGTACTTGTCACCAAGAAGAAGATCTGGGAAAGGCAGGCCTCATAAGAAATGTCCTTCTTTTCCCAGAAGAAGTTCACCAGCAGTACTGGGAGTGTGGTGGATGTTTAGCAGACGTCCAAGAAGCTCAAATTGCTGAGGGAAAAGTACATTGGAGTGTGGAGAGCAGGACTGACCCTGGTGGCCACTATTATGAGCATGTTCCTAGGAGAGTAGAAAGGTAAATGACCAGAAGGAGCAGAAACAACCAGCCCTGTAGGTTGGAGTGGTTGGAAAATCCCAAGAAGATGAATTCAGTGACAAATGATTGATTGCTCATTTCCAATGGTATCATAGCTACAAAACAGAAAAAAAGAGACCGTGACGAGAATGGACTGAGAGCACCCCAAAAAGGCTTGTTAATCTGCAGCCACATGGCAAATAATATTGTATAGAGATGCCTGGACTCTAGAAAGAGACATATAGGAGTGACTTTAGAGAGAGCATAACTTCTCACAGACTTTTGCATGGGTGCTCTTTTGTAAGAATAAATGGAGACTTGGTCAAAATGCACAACCAGCTATCAACCCCTGTGTCTCATTGAATCTGCAGTATCTCCCTCCTAACACTGTGCTTCACTATGATGAATTCTTTTTTGTATGTCTGTTATTTCAAGTAATAAGTTTTCATTGTGGAAAAATGAAGAAAATGTAGAAAGTTATTCAGAAGAATAGAACAGGTCACAAAATCAAAGCTCTCTTTGCATTCATCCCATTCTACCTCTATCTATCTTTAAAATATCCAAAGCAAAATTTCCCAATAGTGTTGTACTCTATTTAGTTGTTTGCCTTGTAATCTTAATTTCCTAACAGGAAATTAAGTTAATATCTACCTTTTAATTGAACATAGAAACCTTCCATTTCATTTACTATCATAAATATTGGAATAGAAGCTTTCATACATATGTATCTGTGATCATCTCTGATTATTTCTTAAAAGTAAAATTATAAGTCACCTGCTTTTAAATACATTGATCTATTTTTTTCAATATAAACTTTTATTTTTTTAAGTTTTATAAGATACAAGAAATTTTGACAAATGATATATACTCAGGTATTTATCTTCTTTTGTATTATAAGATTTACCTCACCAAACATTACATTTCCTGAAAAAAAAATGATTGATATAATTACTGATTTTCTATCATGTTACCCATGCTAATCCGTGATCCATTGTTTTGAACTAAAATTTCTGTTTCTTTTTCAATCTTAAATGAAAAATATTATAGTAAAACAGTAGGCTCCTGGTCCAGATAGATGTGGATTGAAATCCATCTGGTGTTTACTAGATGTTGTTTGTAAAAAAGTCAGCTCATCTCTATTCCTCAGTTTGTTCCTTGCTTAGGATATTAATGATGTCTATTTCACAACTGCTGAAAAAAGTTTTGAGATAATATAAGCTATGTGTCTGGCACATTACATTTAGTCAATCCCTTTTATCAAGTTAGAAAATGTCTATCCATTTTTTACTAACAGTTTTATATTTTTTTGGTGTATGTGTGCTGGATTTTTAATTCAGAGCCTTATGCATACTAAGCATGCACTCTACCACTGGACTTTGCCCCTAGTTTCATTTAGTTATAGTTTTTATCATAAATAGATATTGAATTTTCTTATTTTCTCTGCATCTATTGAAATGATATATATTTTTTCTTATTTAGTCTGTTACTATGGAAATTCAGTTGATTGAATTTTTGAATATTGAACCAGCCTTGCATTCTGAGATTGATCTCAATTGACTGTAATATTATCCTTATTCTATATGGCTGAGTTGAGTTTGTTAATATTGTTCCCTGCTTGCTTTTGTGTATTCTATTTTCGCTGTTCTCCAGAGATAATCTATTTCTTGAAGAATTCTCAGCTGTATTCTACTGTTATTTTGAGTCAATGCATGTTAGTGGACTAGTGGGAAACAGGGAAGGGATTTCTGATGTTTACAGGAAGCTCTGCCTTAGGTACTGTAAACTCAGTCACAGGGATATGGCCTTCACAGTGACCCACTTTCTAGCAATATGGCTGAGCCTAGTTCTTATTCCTCCCGACGTTAGACATTTCGGCCTGTTCCTTTCCATAGCTGCAAAGGTTTTCCTTTGAGTGTCCTAATGTAACAGTTTCTGTTACTCTTGACCCTGAAGATTACAGCTTTCGTTCTATGCAAAAAATCAGGAAATGGGTCTGGGAGGAGTTTTGGCTGCTGTTGCTGCTCTTTTTCTCTCCACCTATTTAAGAAATGATACCATTAAAGACACTTTCTCAGAATACTTCCCTATCTTCCTGGGAGCATTTTGTGAAATCTATGGAGAAAAAGAAAAAATGCAAACATCTTATGTCTATAGCCCTCTGGGTCTTTATGCTCTTAAACCAGTCTGTACTTAGTCTTTAGCAATCCATTAACTATTTTTTATTTTAGTATTTTTTTATAAATAAACTCCTATCTATCTAGTGGGTTCTCCCATAGTTAAAAAAATGCCTGGAATATTTTGGTTGCTTATCTCTCCCCAGACTTCGGTTAGTTGTTTGCCTTATAATATTCATCTCTAATAAAGTCAAGGAAAGTCATTAATTTGCATTTTCTTCTGCTCATTTTGGTTATTATAATGATGAAAACAACATGCTTTCTAGCTATTTCGATAGATACTCAAGGTGAAATTTGAAGTCTATACACTTACTTTTGAAAAATATTTAGTAATTTCTAATTTAGTTAAATATGTAGTTATTCTATTCAAAACAATGTCATTGCTAGCATATTTCCAGGAAATTAATGCAGAGTTCACAAAAATTCTTGTGTAAAAATTCATAATAACTCAAACAAATATTATGCCTTCAGCAGAAGGACAGAAGACAAATCACAGTTTATCATGCAGTGGAATAATTCAGTTAACTTAGAAACACAAATACTGGAACATTAATAACATTGACAAATCTAAAAAAAAATTTTCTGGGTGAAAGAAGCCAGATACAAAATATATACTGTATGTTTTCTTAAAATAAAGTTCAAAAATTAGCAAAACAGCTATAATGGTCAAGTAATAATGGTGTTTTTTTTTTTTTTTTTTTGGAGCTCAGTGGTGATATCAGTTGAAGCATGAAGGAATTTTCTAAAGTGATGGAAATGTTTTATTTCCTGATTTTTGGTAGTTCATATATATGTAAAATATTATAAACCTGTACACTTTAGATCTGTGAATTCTTTGAGTACAAATTATAGTTCAATTTTTAAAAATAGCCTTATTTTAAAAATAAGTAATTAATGGGGAGGAGTCTTACCTGCCTGTAATCCCAGGTACTGGGGAGACTAAGGCAGGAGGATCATAAATTTGAAACTCTGCAAGGCCCCTCCGCCCCAAATAATTGAAAGGGCTGAGGATATAGCTTCAAGGTAGAATGCCACTGTGTTCAATTCCCAGTACTGCAGTAAGTAAGTAAGTGAGTCAGTGAGTCAGTAAGTAAGTAAATTGATAAATAGAAGTGAAAGCAATTTTTCAAGATTATTTTTAACTCAGGATTGGTTGGAACCACATCTAAATATTTTTTTAGGTCTCTAAGAGGTTAAGTATTTTCTCCCATTTTTTGCATTTCTCTACTTCTTTTTTCCACAGTGATAGTCCAGGACATATCACATTTTACAAGTTACATCAGTTGTTTCCTGATCACAATCTGTTTGAAGCAGTGAATGTGATTGGTGGGTGCATTCGGTCTGTATCACAGATACAAAGCCTCTCTCACCATGATGGATGGGCGTGTGCATGTGTGTGTGTGTGTGTGTGTGTGTGTTTGTGTGTGTGTGTTTGTGTGTGTGTGTTATTGGTTGTGGGATTGGTCTTGACTGAGAACACTGTCTTATAGATAGTGGGATGGCAAGTTGGCATCTCAGGCAAAATTCATGGCATAAATCTCAAATAATATAGCAGGAATCTGCCATCTAAGGCTCAGCAAGTTCAGAACACTTGGTTATCCTAATTGCTATAAATGGAAAGACCCTCACTATTGAGCTTCTCTGAGAGCTGTATCGCACTGGGCGGGAGGAGGGAGACCATTTCCATAGAGATGTAACCTGTTTCTATGTACACTCCAGCTAGGCTTCAAGGGGCTGGTGGGATAGTACCAGTGGATGCTGCCAAGCCCTGGGTCATCCTGAGGAGCCTGCTACTTTAGGGGAGGTGGCAGGGTATCAGCCTATGGGGCCGGGACTAGGATCTATGAACCTGTGTCTGGCCTGATTTCTAAGCAAGATACTTGGCAATAGAAACCTCGGAAAACGTCCCACCCCCCACCATGCCATGGGCCACCAGAGAGCCCAGGTGTGTCTCTGGAAGCCAGGCTTGGGTATGAGCATGGACATCAATGATTGCAGAGTATCAACAATAGGGGATCATAAATCTCTTTCAGGTGAGTACAGACTGAAAACAGGGACATCTGGAGGGAGATAGACTGGGTTTTATATAATCATCAAATCTCTAGGTCTAGAACACGTAGATAGACCCACTCATTGAATTGTGCTTGTGAGTCCAAGGAGCAGAGGTCGATAACTGTGAAACCTGGTTCCCCAGGTTTTAGACACACCTGTTTAGTTCAAAAGAGTGATCTGAGTGCTAAAACAAGATCAAAATGAAGTGGTCTGTATCTGAAGACGTGCTGTGTTGAAGGTGGGAGAAAATCTCTGAAGCCCTCATGGAGAAGGATATAGAGAACTTTAAAGTCCTAGTTGAAGAGGACACGGTAAAGACAACAAATCAGTTTGGGCAGGCTGGCTACCTAGTGGGATCACTCAGGAAAACAGAAATATGTGAGGAATAGCAGATGTAGAGGAGGCTTTGATGGATTTGATTTGAGTAATGTTGAATGTGACTTATCTGTGTGATAATCACGTGGAAATGCCCTTCACAGAAAGCCTAGAACTGCAGGTGTGGATTTGGGAGTCATTTTCTTGAAGGCAACTGTTACAGCAAAGGGTGAATATGAAATCCCCCAGGAGAATAGAGAAAGTAGAAAAGGAAATAGAGAAAGTAGAAATTCTTGTGATACTTGGTGTTCACGAAAATTGTAGTAAATGTTTATCCAGAAATGACTAAAAACACCACACTATCTAGTTCAGTTGTAGGTATCGCTTTCTCTAAATAATTTCCCTAAACAAGACGTTACCTTATTAGCATTGATTTAAAGTAAATCAACTTTGAAATGGAAGTGGAAGCTACATATACTTGACCTTTCTTACGTTCTCTGTTTTCTCTATCAACTACCTGGATGAACTTCAAGTCATTTAGAAGTCAGTGACATTCAATATGACAATCTCTTTTATAGGTAGATATCTAGATGTTTTCAGGAAAAGAAATAAAATTCCACATGGAAGGAAGTTCCAGCAAATTTTACTATGAGAAAATGGTACATGGTCTGTGGATGTGTAAAAGGGAAAACTAAATGTAAATGTTCAGGGATTTAAAAATACAATCTCTGAAGTTGTGCATACTGCTATTGTAAAGGTCTTAAATATAAAGATCAGTTCAGGAGGGACAATTTCATAGGGCATTAAAAAAATCTCCCAATGTATGTTTATATAATTTTATCTTCACATAAGTTTTTCCTTAATTTTACTGGCTAATTTCTTGTAGGTCACGGGTGTGGGGTAGGGTGAAGGATGATACCCAAACAATTTTCCTTATCCTCTATGCTCTTTATTAATGTAGGGCATTAGATTGAATCATCATCATGGTCACCATTAGAATCCATTATTAACAATCATAACTCATGAATGACACTTTGTGACACAATATGTACTTGCTCCTTAGAATTTATATAATCCAGAATAGGAATTAGATCAACTTAATAGTAAACCCTCTGCTCTGCAATAATAATAACCATAATCATCATAATCATCTAGGGTATATTTCATAGAAAAATAATTTGAGTGTGAGTCTTCTTAGATTGCTTCAATACACATAAATGCCTGACTTTAAAAACCTTGTTTACTGTAGTTTAAAAGTGGCATGTTTTCTGTAAAAATTAGATTGAATTTCGGATAATCCATTCTATCAAAACTCAGTGAATTTCTTTGAAAAGATGAATTTTTACATACCTGAATCCAATCAGGATTTTTCAAATTGAGTAACGAATAGAGACACACATTAGATAAAAATACCTAACACTTATTAAATTCCTATAAGACTTTTACATGCATTAACTTATTTGGTTTACACAACAACCTATAAGATAACCTATTATCCCCATTTTAAAAAAAAAAGAATTGAAATTAATGCACAATATATTAATGCAAGTAGGGAAACATCAATGAATCCCTTTAATTTGCATAATGTACATTAATTTCTACATTTAATATGTATTAACAATTATAATTTAAGAAACAAAAAAGAAATTTACTCAGAAAATTTGTCATGTAATAACTATTATTTGTAGTGATACTTTGTTACCTCATGATAATACAATATATTAGTAAACTGTCTTATTATCTTCAATGCCCAGACATTCTTGTCTTTGGTTCTAATAATTCATTGCACATGATTAATAGGCCAATACAGCTTTCATTAAAATTCCAAATCTCAGGGCCTTAAGAAGCTTAAAGTATTTAAATTTCAATAGAAAGTAGGTGCTTCAGTTAAGCACAACTAATTTTAAAATCTAAATATAAACAAAATAAAATAAATAAGTCTAGAGTCTTAAAAGAAGAATTTTTTTTTTTGCTTTGGCAATAAATGAAATGTTTTGCTGACTAACCTTAGAGATTCATTTCCTCAAATTAAAAAAAAGAAAAAAGGGCATGACCAAAACGAGGAAGAATGGTGGGATAATGGAAACCCTTATGCACATCAGGGAAACAATGATTCTTATTTGATCTCAATAGCAGAAGCAATGATTAAAATTTTTAAATCAAATTTTCATGTTGCTCAGTAAATTGCTTAAAACGCACACTCACACACACACACACACACACACAGTACAAGGTCAATTTATTCAGAAAAATATCTGAATGATTAAAGGTGCTTGTGGAAATGTGAATTTATTACTGTGAAATCTATGAGCTATCTGGCCTGTCCCAGAGTTGTCCTTATATCCTTCCATGTGGTGTGGGTGCTTGGAGCCGAGGGAAAGATCAGAGGTCATTGTGCAGAACAGTTGGCCTCAGTCAGTGAGTTCCAAGTGTTCCCAGTGATGTTGGTCAAAGGACACACTTTGGGGGAGGCTGGGCTCTTTCACCTAACATGCAGGGATGCCCTTACCCCTAACTGGTAGGTTTAAAATCTTAACAAATTCACCAGGAAAAAGCCTCCCTCCTGTCTTGGAGATTCAGCACTCAATTCAGCATTTAACATCTCTTTCAGTTCTGTTTTATTGGGGCCGGCGTGTAGGGGGGCAGTTACAGGAGATTGAACTCAGGGGCTTGACCACTGAGCCACATCCCCAGCCCTATTTTATATTTTATTTAGAGACAGGGTCTCACTGAGTTTCTTGGTGCCTTGTTTTTGCTGAGTCTGCCTTTGAACTCACTATCCTTCTTCCTCAGCCTCCTGAACTGCTGGGTTACAGGCGTGCACCACTGTGCCAGCTCTTTCAGTTCTTTTTATTTCACCTGTGCTTCTTCTAGCATTAAGGGGAAAGGGAAGACAAATTATTACCTCTTAATATATGTCAGAGCCTTCTAGTTATAAAATTCTTCAAAATAAAAAATTCTCTTTTCCATTTAGGATTTTAAGATTTCTATTCTTGGTAGTGGTTAGTTTCAATTCAAACCAATTTTGTTCCTATACAGGGTCTAATTTAGTCCTAAGCCAGATCTACTAAAAAACCCAAAGAGGATAAGATCTGATCCCTGTCCTGCTGCGCGCCTCCCCTGACTCAGGCAATGGCAAGGCCCTATTGAGGTGGATGGCACAAGGCGTCCATCCTCTGGAGGAGTGAAGTATTTTTCTGGGAATGGGCTGATTTGTTCTTTTATTCCTTTAATAAGTATAGTTTTGATTTCTCATATGACCATTATGTATAAAGGAAAAATCATGACTTTCCCAATTAATGCAACTACTTCTAAAGCATAGATCTGTTTGCTCTAAATGCAATGATTTAGCTGTGGAGTGTAAATTGTTAATGTCTAAAGAAAAACTCCCTGTATTCCTGTCAAGGAAGTTTTTGAGAAATTAAATTAAAATCTAGAGAAGGAAAATTAATGTTAAGAAGATAGATTAGTGCTTAGTACTGGGCAACTTGTTCTTGTTCCTGTGCACAATGGTTTGTGCTGTTACTTTTGTTTGATTACAAGTAATAACAAATCAACTACTTGCCATAACCATGGCACCGGTTCCAGTCAGTAAGTCAAGAAAGAATAGTCAAGGTATAGGCCAATAGTTTGGGACATGTGTAAGTATTATTAAAAGTTAACTGAGCAGAAACAGCTCAAAGCAAAACTCGAACTGAAAGTACAAATGCTTGCTTATGCATAAGCCAAGATACATTTTTCTATCCTAATTGCAGCTACGTAATATTTTTTTTGTTTGAATAATGATTCCTCTTTTGTAACCACAAAGTACTGTAAGCCTGCCAAAATTAAAAGTATATATGATCAACTTCACAAGTAAAGATTGGGATCAACACCTTCACTTTGGTGTCTGTGTTGTTTCTCCACCCCATCTTTTGCCGACTCCTCACCATCTGTTCGTCTTCTGAGACCCCCTGTTGGAGCTGGGCTCTGACACTGTCCTTCAACCAACTTACAATCTAATGGAAAGATGAACTCAATATGTGCAGGAAACTTGGTAACAATTCTATGTAATCTACAAATTAGCATTATTTTCTTTTAGTGTTTGCTTGGACAGCTCTGGGAATGGAGCACTTAATACTTGTCAAAGCCCCTTATTCCATCTTTAATATGCGCTCCTCCAGGTCCTAGTTGAGCCTCTCAATTGTGTTCTAAACACTAGGGCAACACCTTGTGTAAATGTGCACTCAGAAAAGCTTTGAATAATGAAGAAGGTCTGTCAAGTACATCCATGAAGCAGAGTTTTTAAAAGATTCTTTAAAGATGGTACTGTGTGGGACCTAAAAGATCTAACAGAGACTTGACAGAGGCGAGAGGACATTTCTGTTCAGTGGTTCTGGTGCAGATATCTTGCTGAGAAAAATAAAGCCTCTTTGGGCATAAGTGAGGCAGCATAGCCCAGTGGCTTCTTAGGAACTCAGTGTCTCCTGTCTCCTAAACATATCCCTTATAGAGACCATCGGCTCAGTTCCCAGAGAACAAGCAGCTCTGCATCTTTCTTTCCCAACCAGTCATCTCAAAGTCAGGTGACCGAGAATGAAGTCACTTATGAGTGACCCCAAAATATAATATTTCTAAAGGAGGGGGGTTGTGTATGAATTAGATTACTCACAAGCCTCAGGGATTTATTACAGTTAATAAATTGCTTGCAACTTCCCTCCCCAAGCATCCATGTGTTGTAAGATAAAGATGAAAACCCCTAGTTAGTGAATGAATACGTTTCTAAACATAACTTATTCTACCATAATGATTTTTATTTAAACAGATATTTTGGTAGGTCTATTGTTATGCTATATTGTATCATAATGGGAATGTGTCCCTATACATTCTCCCTAAAAATTTTTTTTTGTCCTGCTCATCAAAAGCAGAGGATTAACACTTAGCATTATCTATTGTTTACCATAAGTAATTTTCCACACTCATCATATCACTTAAGGAATTTAGGCATCCCATGGTTTCTGGTTATGTTTTGGGTTTTCTTCCAGTACTGGAGGCATCATGCTTAATCCCTCAGGTTTCGTGATAACCTCTGAAGTTATTTCTACTCTGGCAATACAAGTAGTATTGTGGAAACTTAGACACACATAGAAAAGGTGTTATGATAAGTCATTACATAAATGCCATAAAAATGGTAATGAAAATATGTACAATATTCTGTAATATGTTTTTAAGGTGTAGGTATATCCTGATTCTGGAATAGTGTTTTTGAAAATTGTGATGGTAAATAAACTACTTACCAGCAACTCTCACAGAGAGGCGTAGATTTCTGGTTTTTGTGTGGCCCTTGCTTCTCTCCATACTAGCATCTGGGCTGCAAAGAAAGCTCTTGGTAAAACTGGTTGTTGGTCTCCATTCACCACAAAACTGACCTGTTAGTCTGAAAGTTGCCTGTCGCATATCTGTGGCCACATGAAGGAGTCAAAATCCTCTGATCTCTCACAATTCATTTTCCTGTGATTGACATTTATAGAGGTCTGGGGCTGACCTGTTGGGAATATGCATCGAGCCTTTCTTCTGCAGCTGCTCTGGGACTCCTCAGTGTGCAAACACAACTCAAGGGCAACGGCTTGAGTTCAACTGCAACAATGGAGAGCAGTTAATTCGCTGTTGTATTCATTAATGTCTTGGCAATCACCTGTTCCCAGCATGCAGCGAGAAGATCAGCGTCCTTTCTCTTCTGGGATGTGGGTGAGTGACGGTCAGAGTGAGATTTCTGCTAAGAAGTTGTGGGTGGCTAAAACCTCAAGACTGCCTTCCCTTCCCACTAGGGAGAGAAGGGGTCAGGGTGGGTGTACACTAATTGGGATGGATTTCGCACGGCATATGAAGTTTTTCCTTCATGTTTCATACTTTGCAGATGAACAAATATCAGAAGCCACAATATTAAAAGCATTTCCACTATCTTCAGCTGATCAACTCCTGCTAAGGGCTGATCCCTTAACAAACCCTGTATGACTTCGTGCCCCTTAATTTTATGATCCTATAATGCTCATGACCTGGTGAAGAAATTGTTTGCTATGGAGTTTAAAAGTAGGGGGAAAAAGAGAGTCATCAAACAGCTCTTTTGGGCACAGATGGAGAAAATACAAGTAGCTTGAAAGTCTTGTAGTATTTTACTGCACAAAAATGAAAATAAAAGTATTAGATAAAGAGGTAAGTCTCTAAAACTTAAAATTTTTCATAATACAATGGGGTTTTCCTCATGCTTAGGAGAGACACATTAACAGTACTCTTAAAAGATCTTAGAATGATTAGCCATCAGGGAAAGGCAAAGCTAAAGCACATTTGATGAAGCACTTCACACATTCCAGGGTCCTCACAATAAAAGGAATGATAATGATGTGTTGTTAAGGGAGTGAGGAAATCAGAAGCTTTATTCACCACTCAATAATAAGGTAAGCTGGTTCCACTGGTCTGAAAATGATCTGGAACTTCTTCAGAAAGTTAAATATGGAGTTAACGATCCACCTCTTCCACTCCTACTTACAAACTCAAGATAAATAAAAAAGTTGTCCACCAAAGATTTGTACATAAATGTTTATATAATGTTCATATTATATATGATGTTCATATTATATATACGAATCTTATTTATATTAGTCAAAAAGTGAAAATGACCAGGCAGGTCTTTAATATAGCTACTCAAGAAGCTGAGGAAGGAGGATCACAAATTCAGAAACAACCTGGGAAAATTTGCAAGACACTGTCTCAAAACAAAATTTTTAAAAGGGCTGGGCTTTGGCTTAGTGGTAGAACATTGTTTAGTGTGCAGGAGGCTCCGGGTTCAATCTGCAGTACGACACCCACACAGACACAAAGTAAAAATTACTCTCCAGTGGGAAATGAACAAGAAATGTGGCATTTTCATAAGATGGAAATCAGTCACAATAAGGAGGAATAAACTAAAATACTAATACAAGCTACAATATAACTGAAAATTGCAAAATCCTAAGTGAATGGAGTCAGATCCAAAAGGCGTATATGGTATTACTTCATTAAAAATATCCACAGAAACTCGAGTGTATACATAGGTCTTTCCACATGTGAATGAGAAACACAGAAATGGTGTTTATTTAAAACTTAGAATCAAGATCCATTAGGAAAATGCAAGTCAAAGTCACATTGCACATAGCACTTCACATTCACTAGTGTTGGCTAGAGCTGCAATATTGGGGGAAAGGAGATTGACTGCTTTGGGTATAGGCTTTTTTTGGAGAGAAAAGTAATAAAAATATTCTGAAATACCTGTGGATTAGAGAACCCAGGTGAGGTCACAATGTGTCACATACTTAGCACAGTGTGCTTCCCCTGGTTGGAGGGGCACCACAGTGTTCATGGGACACGGTGTATGGAGAGAGCGCTCTTGTAATTGCTGCTGAAGAGTTCACATATTTCTACAACTAAGACATTTCCTAGAATGAAACCATCATCTAGTGTTAATCTCACCATACAGTCTGTCTCCCAGCAAGCTTCCTCAGGGCACTCTGGACCTCGTTGCTTCTCAGGCTGTGAATGATGGGCTTCAACATAGAGGTCACAACACAGAAGAGCACAGAGACCAGGGTGTCCGTGTCCAGCCTTCTCTGGGCCTGTCATAGTGGAAGTTGGCTGTTCCATAGAAGACCACCACCACAGTAAGGGGAGACGCACAGGTGGAGAAGGCCTTTCTCCTGCCCTGGGCAGAGGGAATCCCCAGGATGGCCGCCATGATGAGTGCGTAGGAGCCTGCAGTGAAGAGGCAGGGGCTAAGGCCCATGGTGGCACTGACAATGTGGAGCGCAGACACGTTGACAGAGGTGTCTGAGCAGGAGAGCTTCAGGAGCAATGGAGTGTCACAGAAAAAGTGGCTAATCTGGTGGGGCACACACAGAGTGAGTGTGATAGCCAGCACCGTGTGTGTGACCAAATTCACCAGCCCACACAGCCAGGACCCAGTCACCAAGCCAACACAGACCTTCACACTCATGATGACTGGGTACTGAGGAGGACAGCAGGGGGCCACACAGCAGTCATACTGGCCACACAGCCAGTAAGACGCCTTCTGTGCCAGCACTTGTCACCAAGAAGAAGATCTGAGAAAGGCAGACCTCATAAGAAATGGCCTTCTTCTCCCAGAAGATATTCACCAGCAGTACTGGGAGGGTGGTGGATGTGTAGCAGACGTCTAGGCAGCTCAATTTGCTGAGGAAAAATTACATTGGAGTGTGGAGAGCAGGACTGACCCTGGTGGCCACTATTATGAGCATGTTCCCCAGGAGTGTGGTAAGGTAAATGACCAGAAAGAGCAGGAAGAACCAGCCCTGTAGGTTCGAGTGGTTGGAAAATCCGAAGAAGATGAATTCAGTGACAAATGATTGATTGCTCATTTCCAATGGTATCATAGCTACAAAACAGAGAAAAAGAGACCATGATGAAAATGGACTGAGAACACCCCAAACAGGCTTGCTAATCTGCAGCAACATGGCAAATAATATCGAATGAAAAGCAGCCTGGAGACTGACAACCAGTGGGACTTGTCTCAGGGAATCAGACCCATGGAGCTGCACACATTTGCAGGGGTGATGGTGGGTGGGAGTAACCAGAGAATTGCTAGAAGCCAACAGAAAGCCATTCGACCTCATCATGATGTGAAGTCATTTCTCACTGTCTCAGTAATCTCTGTCTCCTGTTGTCCTTTTATGTAAACAGAGGATTTTTGGAGAAGTTCATTTTCATTGCAAATGTTAAGAAAAAAATTTACAAAGCAGAGTCATCATCTGCAGAAGCAGTCAGTGTTGCCTTCAGTGTTTTCCAATGTAGAGTTTTTCTCATTTTACATCAATCTTGATCTCTGTGTTTGGAAAGGCAGAAGTTAACTATTCCTGTACAATGCTGAAATTATCAGTGCCAGAGCCAATTAGAAAAAAGAAGTTGATAAAGTGGGGTTGGACTGGCTATCTTAAGTATACAGGGAAGATCAGTGGAGTAGAAGGAGAATGAGAGGGCGGAGAGGTTTGGGAAGGAAGGAAATGTGAAAGGTCTTTACGCAGATCATGTTATGTGCACATGGAAGTCTACCACAGGGGACTGCACCTGTATGTATATGTAGAAAGCACAAGTCAGAAATTAACAAATAAATGACCCAAAGAAAGATCAGTAGAGAAAGAAGAATGGGGGCGGGAAGGGGAGGGAGATGGGGGGTGGAGACTGAATGGAATAAATCAGATTCCATGCACGTAGGATCTTTTCCAAATCAACCCAACTTCTATGTATAACTATTATGCTCTAATAAAAAATTTAAGAAGATGACATGATCCTATCAGCAAAGAGTGAGATTTGAATTCTTCTTGACCTATTTGTATACCTTTAATTTCTTTCTTTTGTCCAATGGCTCTGGCAATTTCAAGGATGAAGTTGAATAGAAGTGTTGAAAAAGGGGGCACCCTGTCTTCTTCCAGTTTTTAGAGTGAATGCTTTCAACCTTTCTTCACTTAGAATGATGCTGCCTTGGGTTTAGCATAGATAGCTTTTACAATGCTTTTACAAATTTCTTTCTGTCTTTAGTGTTTCTACTGTTTTGACAGGTAGGGGTGCTATATTTTGTCAAATGCTTTTTCTGCATCTATTGAGATGATCAATAAACTTACATCTCTCTTAAATAAACTTAATCTCTCCCCTTTGGCTAAACATTCAGATAATCTCCAGTCCTATAAATATTTCAATGAACATTTTTCTATATAAACATATGTGACCATTTCGAATTTTTTCTTCAGAATAAAATTTAAATTTTACATAAAAGAATTTGATGTGCAGTTTCTATTTAAAACTAGCTCATGCGAGACATTATATTAAGTGAAATAAGTGAGACACATAAAGAGAAATAGCAGTTTTTCACTTCTTTGTGGAAGCTAAAATGTTGATCTCAGAGAAGTAGAAAGTAGAGCGGTGGTTATTGGAGCCTAAGAGAGAATCACAAAAATCATTGTGAGTCTGATTTCTCAAAGACACATGTGAAGGACTGCCTGAAACATGCCCTCTGAGTGTGGTCTTTAAAAAAAAATAAGAGTCAACTTATAACAGGGTCCTCAGAAAATCTCTCTTCTCTCCTCAGTGGGCAGCAGGAGGTCCATGGGTCTGGCTGCCTAGGAGCTCACTGTGGTGTTCAAATGGGCAGGACCAGGATGGCTGGAGAATCTCAATAATCACTAGTAGAATGCATTCTAGGTGAGGGCAGGCTGGAAACAGGCCATCTAGAAGGTAATGGCTTGAGCTCTGAAAATGACAGAATCTGTGGATTTAGGAAACTGTTGTGGGTCCAATCCACTCATAACACCTACTCCCTGGATCAGTCCATGGTTGCCACAGTTATCAAGGGCCTGACCAGAACAACCCAGAGCGGGATATGCACTCTGGCCTCCTGGCTTGGAGGTTTGGTTTGGGGCCAGCTGACTCATTGCTGCCAGCCTGAGATGAGGTCGGACACCGAGGTGGAAGGGAACATGGGGGGAAGCGTCCCTAGCTCATGGCAGCCAGAAGGTTGGGGCTGGGAAGGGGACAGGAGGAGACAGTTGGCAGGGGACAAGATGTGATTCCCCAGGGCATGTCCCTGGCCACACTCCACCTGCCCACACTCCTCTCAGTACAGTGGGCCTTTCAGATAATTAACCCACAAAATGGATGGATCCACAGATTAGGTCACAAGTCTCACAGTCTAATCATTTCACCTCTGAACATTTCTACTGTGGGTGACCCTGAGCTGTTGGTGGAGGTATACCTTATTTCTAAGCTATAATAGTCTCTACAGTCCATGTGCTTTGGTTAGAATACCTTCATGTAGTCTCTGAGAAAAATTGGGTGCCAAAACAAGATTAAAAAGAAAATATATGGTAACTGAAGATGTGACATTTGGAGCTTGGGGAAAAGCTCTGAAGACGAGCCCTGGGTGGAGCACTTTAAAATCCTGGTGACGAGGACTCAAGAGGGCACCTGGTCTGTGGGGTAGCTGAGTGGCAGTTGGATCACTCATTAAAACTAAAAAAAAAAAAAAATGAGAACGAGCGTGTCTGGGGAGAGGAAAGGAGGAAAAGAGGTTGGGCCTGGAGTCTGAGTACCTGCTGGGTGTCCCCAAGGAGATTCCAGGAGGCAGTGAGACAGGTTCCCAGGAGATAGGCCTGGGAGTCATGGCTTAGAGTGACTGTGGAAGTCACTGGTGATCATAAATCCAAAAGAGAGCAGGGTGAGGAGAGATGGCCTGATGGACTGTGCGGAAAAGAACGTGTCCAAAGGAGGCTCACCAGCTATCAGCAATCATTCTGAACCACAGTGTCAAAGCTCTGCTCTCTGTACCAGGCCTTCTGCACCCCAGTCTAAAACCTCTGCTCTCTATAACAGTCCTTCTGCACCTCAGTCTACAACCTCTGCTCCCTGCAACAATCCTTCTCCATCCCAGTCTCCATGTTCTGCTCTCAGGAACACTCTTTCTGCACCCCAGTCTCGAAAATCTGCTCTCTGAAACAGTCCTTCTGATGTCAGTCTGAAAACTCTGCTCTCTGCAACAATCATTCTGCACCCCAGTCTCCAACCTCTGCTATCTGTAACAGTCTTTTTAAACCTCAGTCTCCAAACTCTGCTCTCTATAATATCCTTCTGTACACCAGTCTCCAAACTATGATATCTGTAACAGGCCTTCTGCACCCCAGTCTCCTACCTCTGCTCCCTGAAAGAATCCTTCTGCACCCCAGTCTCCACGTTCTGCTCTCTGAAAGAGTCCTTCTGCACCCCACTCTAGAACATCTGCTGTCTGTAACAGTCCTTCTGCACCTAAGTCTGAAAACTCTGCTCTCTGGAACAATCATTCTGCAACACAGTCTGCAAGCTCTGCTCTCTCTAACAGTCCTTCTGCACCTCAGTCTCCAAACTCTGCTCTCTATAATATCCTTCTGCACACCAGTCTACAAACTGTGCTATCTGTAACACTCCTTCTACACCGCAGTATCCAACCTCTGCTCTCTGTAACAGGTCTTCACCACCCCAGTATCAAACCTCTGCTCTCTGTACCAGGCCTTCACCACCCCAGTCTCCAACCTCTTCTCTCTGAAACGATCATTCTGCACTTCAGTCTCAAACCTCTGCTCTCTGCAACAGTCCTTCTGCACCTCAGTCTCCAAACTCTGCTCTCCGTAACATCCTTCTGCACCCCAGTCTCCAAACTCTACTCTCTGTAACAGTCCTTCTGCACCCCAGTATCCAACCTCTGCTCTCTGTAACAAACTTTCTGCACCTAAGTCTCAAAACTCTGCTCTCTGCAACGGTTCTTCTGCACCCCAGTCTCAAACCTCTGTTCTCTGCAAGTCCTTCTGCACCCCAGTCTCTAACCTCTGCTCTCTGTAACAGTCCTTTTATACCTCAGTCTCCAAACTCTGCTCTCTGTAACGGTCCTTCCACACCCCAGTCTCCAAACTCTGCTTTGTGTATGAGTCGTTCTGCAACCCAGAATCCAACCTCTGCTCTCTGTAACAGTCCTTCTGCACCTCAGTCTTCAACATCTTCTCTCTGTAATAGTCCTTCTGCACCACAGTCTCAAATCTATGCTCTCTGCAACATTACTTCTGAACCCCAGTATCCAACCTATGATCTCTGTAACTGTCCTTCTGCACCCCAGTATCTAACCTCTGCTCTCTGTAAGATCCTTCTGTACCTCACTCTCCAATCTCTGCTCTCTGAAACGATACTTCTGCACCCCAGTCTTCAAACTCTGCTCTCTGTAACAGTCCTTCTGCACCTCAGTCTCTAAACTCTGCTCTCTGTAAAAATATTTCTGCAACTCAATTTCCAAACTCTGGTCTCTGTAACAGTCCTTCTGTACCTCAGTATCCAACCTCCTCTCTGTAATGATCCTTCTGCACCTCAGTCTCCAACCAGTGCTCTCTTTAACCTGCCTTCTGCACTGCAGTCTCCAACCTCTGCTCTCTGTAACAGTTCTTCTGCACCCCAGTCTCCAAGCTCTACTCTCTGTTACAGTCTTTCTGCACCAGAATCAAAACTCTGCACTCTGTAACAATCCTTCTGAACCCAGTCTCAAAACTCTGCTCTCTTTAACAGTTCTTCTGAACCAGAATGTCCAAACTCTGCTCTCTGTAACACTTCTTATGAAACCCAGGCTTCATCTTCTGCTCTCTGTAAGAATCCTTCTGCACCCCAGTCTCCAACCTCTGCTCTCTGTAACAGTCCTTCTGCATCCCAGGCTCCAACCTCTGCTCTCTGCAATGGTCCTTCTGTACCCCAGTCTCCAAACTCTGCTCTCTGTAACAGTCCTTCTGTACTGCAGTCTCCAACCTCTTCTCTCTGTAACGGTCCTTTTGCACCCCAATTGCCAACATTTTCTTTCTATAATAGTGCTTCTGCACCTCAGTCTGAAACCTCTGCTCTCTGCAACGATCATTCTGTACCCCAGTCTCTGAACTGTGCTGTCTGTAACAGTCTTTCTGCACCCTAGTCTCCAACCTCTCCTCTCTGTAAAACGCCTTCTGCACTCCAGTTTCCAAACTCTGCTCTCTGTAACAGGCCTTCTGAACTCCAGTCTCCAACCTCTTCTCTCTGCAACAATCTTTCTGCACCTCAGTTTCCAACCTCTGCTCTCTGCAACAGTTATTCTTCACCCCAGTCTCTAACCTCTGCTATCTGTAAGATTTTACTACACCTCAGTCTCCAACCTCTGCTCTCTGTAACAGTCAATATGCACCCCAGTATCCAACCTCTGCTCTCTGTAACAATCTTAGGCACCTAAATCTCCAATTTCAGCTCTCTGCATCGGTTTTTCTGCACCCTAGTCTCCAAACTCTGTTCTCTGCAACAGTCCTTCTGCACCACAGTCTCCAAAGTCTGCTTTCTGTATCAGTTCTTCTGTACCCCAGTCTACTATGTATAACGGCCCTTCTGCACCCTAATTGCCAACCTTTGCTTTCTGAAACAGTTCTTTTGCACATCAGACTCCAACCTCTGCTCTCTGTAACAGACCTTCTAAGCCTCAGTCTGAAATCTCTGCTGTCTGCAACATTCCTTCTAAACCCCAGTCCTCAAACTGTGTTATCTGTAACAATCCTTATGCACCCCAGTCTCCAACATCTGCTCTTCATAACAGGTCTTCTGCAACTCAGTCTCTAAAGTCTGCTCTCTGTAACAGGTCTTCTGCACCCTAGTCTCCAACCTCTTCTCCCTGCAACAGTCCTTCTGCACCCCAGTCTCCAACCCCTGCTCTCTGTAAGATCCTTCTGCACCCCGTTTTCCAAACTTTGCTCCCTGTAACAGTCATTCTGCACCTCAGTCTCCAAACTTATTCCTCTGCAACAGCCATTCTGCACCCCAGTATCCAACATCTGTTCTCTACAGCAGTCTTTCTGTACCTCAGTAACAGTCATTCTGCACCTCAGTCTCCAAACTTATTCCTCTGCAACAGCCATTCTGCACCCCAGTATCCAACCTCTGTTCTCTACAGCAGTCTTTCTGTACCTCAGTCTCCAAACTCTACTTTCCGTATCAGTTATTCTGCAACCCAGTCTAAAACCTCTGCTCTCTGTAACAGTCCTTCTGCACCTCAGTCTCCAACCTCTGATCTCTGCAACAGTCCTTCGGCACCCCAGTCTCCAACCTCTGCTCTCTGCAAAAATTTTTCTACACACCAGTCTCAAACATCTGCTCTCTGCAATGATCCTTCTGTATCCCAGTCTCCAATGCCTGCTCTCTGCAACAGTCCTTCTACACCCCATTCTCAAACCTCTGCTCTCTGCTACAGTTCTTCTGGACCCCCGTCTACAACCTCTGCTCTCTGCAAAATCTCTTCTGAACCCCAGTCTTTAAACTGTGCTCTCTGTAACTATCCTACTGCACGCTCTGTCTCCAAACTTGCTCTCTGAAGTGATCCCTGGGCACCTCAGTCTCCAAACTCTGCTCTCTATAAAAATCCTTCTGCACTCTAGTCTCCAACATCTGTTTTCTGCAACATTCCTTCTGACCCCAGTCTCCAACATCTGCTCTCTGAAAGGATCCTTCCTCTACCCAGTCTGCAAACTCTGCTCTCTGTAAAAGACCTTTTGTATCACAGTCTCCAACCTCTTCTCTTTGTAAAGGTCCATCTGCTCCCACATTGCAAACCTATGCTTTCTGTAACAGTCCTTCTGAAACCCAGTCTCCAAACTCTTCTCTCTGCAACGATCCTTCTGGACCACAGTCTCCAACCTCTGCTCTCTGTAAAAGTCCTTCTGCACCTCAGTCTCCATCCTTTTGTCTCTGTAATGGTCCTTCTGCACCTCAGTCTCCAATCTCTGCTCTCTGTAACAATCTTTCTGCACCTCTGTCTCCAAAGTCTGCTCTCTGTAACAGTCCTTCTGTACCGCAGTCTCCAACCTCTTCTCTCTACAAGGATACTTCCCAACACCAATTGCCAACCTCTGCTTTCTGAAACAGTCCTTCTGCACAGGAGACTCCAAACTCTGCTCTCTGTAACAGTCCTTCTAAGCCTCAGTCTGAAAACTCTGCTCTCTGCAACAATCTTTCTGAACCCCAGTCTCCAAACTGTGCTATCTGTAACAATCCTTCTGCACCCCAGTCTCAAACATCTGCTCTCTGTAACAGGTCTTCTGCAACTCAGTCTCCAAAGTCTGCTCTCTGTAATAGGCCTTCTGCACCCCAGTCTCCAACCTATTCTCTCTGCCACGATTCTTCTGGACCTCAGTCTCCAACCTCTGCTCTCTGCAACAGTCCTTCTGCACCCCAGTCTCCAAATTCTGCTCTCTGTAAGATCCTTCTGCACCCCGTTTTCCAAACTTTGCTCTCTTTAACAGTCAATCTGCACCTCTGTCTCTAACCTCATCCCTCTTCAACGGCCCTTCTGCACACCAGTATCCAAGCTCTGATCTCTGCAGCAGTCCTTCTGCACCCCAGGCTACAAACTCTGCTCTCTGTAACAGTCCTTCTGCACCCAAGTCTCCAATCTCTACTTTCCATATCAGTTATTCGGCACCCCAGTCTAAAACCTCTGCTCTCTGTAACAGTCCTTCTGCACCTCAGTCTCCAAACTCTGCTCTCCGCAACAGTCCTTCTGCCCCCCAGTCTCCAACCTCTGTTCTGTGCAAAAGTCCTTCTACACACCAGTCTCCAACATGTGCTCTCTGCAACGATCCTTCTGCATCCAAGTCTCCAACGTCTGCTCTCTGCAACATTCCTTCTACACCCCAGCCTCCAAATTCTGCTATCTGCTATAGTCCTTCTGCACCCCAGTCTCCAACCACTGCTCTCTTCAACATTTCTTTTGCACCCCAGTCTCCAACCTGTGATCTCTGTAACTATCCTACTGCACCCAGGTCTCCAAACTCTGCTCTCTGTAGTGTTCCTTCTGCACCTCATTCTCCAACCTCTGCTCTCTGCAACAGTCGTTCTGACCCCAGTCTCCAGCCTCTGCTCTCTGTAACATCCTTCTGCACCCCGGTTTCCTAACTCTGTTCTAGGTGACATTCCTTCTGCACCCCAGTCTCCAACATCTGTTCTCTGCAACAGTCCTTCTGACCCCAGTCTCCAGCCTCTGCTCTCTGTAACATTATTCTGCACCCCAGTTTCCTAACTCTGCTCTAGGTGACATTCCTTCTGCACCCCAGTCTCCACACTCTGCTCTTTGTAACAGTACTTCTTACCGCAGTCTCCAATCTCTGCTCACTGCAACATTTCTTCTGCACCCCAGTCTCTAAACTGTGCTCTCTGTAACTGTCTTTCTGACCCCAGTCTCAAACCACTGCTCTCTGTAACGTTCCTTCTGCACCTCAGTCTCAAACCTCTGCTCTCTGCAACGATACTTCTGCACCTCAGTTTCCAACCTCTGCTCTCTGAAACGATCCTTCTGCACCACAGTTTCCAACCTCTGCACTCTGTAACAGTACTTCTACACCTAGTCTCCAAACTCTTCTCTCTGTACCAATCTTTCTGCACCTCAGTCTCCAAACTCTGCTCTCTGTAACAGTCCTTCTGCACCTCAGTCTCCAAACTCTGCTCTCAGGAACATGCTTATTGCACCCCAGTCTCTAACCTCTGCTCACTGTAACAGTTCTTCTGCACCCCAATCTCGAATCTCTGCTCTCTGTAACAGTCTTTCTGCACCCCAGTCTCCAACCTCTTTTCTCTGCAATGATCGTTCTGAACTTCAGTCTCCATCCTCTGCTCTCTGCAACAGTCCTTGCTTTTTTTTAAAATTTTAATATTTATTTTTTAGTTATCGGCGGACACAACATCTTTGTTTTGTATGTGGTGCTGGGAATCGAACCCAGGCCGCACGCATGCCAGGCAAGCGCGCTACCACTTGAGCCACATCCCCAGCCCCTGCAACAGTCCTTGTGCATCCCAGTCTGCAAAATCTGCTCTCTGTAAGATCCTTTTGCATCCCTTTCTCCAAACTCTCCTCTCTGTAACAGTCCTTCTGCACCCCAGTATCCAAACTCTGCTCTCTGTAATGGTCCTTTTGTACCGCAGTCTCCAACCTCGGCTCTCTGTATCAATCCTTTTGCACCTCGGTCTCCAATGTCTGCTCTCTGTAACAGTTCTTCTGCACCCAATCTCCAACATCTGCTCTCTACAACGGTCCTTCTGAACGAATGTCTCAAATCTCTGCTCTCTCTAACAGTCCTTCTGTACTGCAGTCTCCAAACTCTTCTCTCTACAACGGTCCTTCTGCACCAAAATTCAAAACCTCTGCTTGCTGTAACAGTGCTTCTGCACCTCAGATTCCAACCTCTGCTCTGTGTAAATGTCCTTCTAAGCCTCAGTCTTAAACCTCTGCTGTCTGCAACAATCCTTCTGCACCCTAGTCTCCATCCTCTGCTCTCTGTAACAGGTCTTCTGCACCCCAGTCTCCAAACTCTGCTCTCTGTAACAGGCCTTCTGCACCCCAGTTTCCAACCTCTTCTCTCTGCAACGATCCTTCTGCCCCTCAGTCTCCAACATCTGCTCTCTGCAACAGTCCTTCTAAACCGCAGTCTCCAACCTCTCCTCTCTGCAATGATCGTTCTGCATCCCAGTCTCCAACAACTGCTCTCTGCAACACTCCTTCTGCACCCCAGTCTACAACCTCTTCTCTCTGCTACAGTACTTCTGCACCCCAGTCTCCAACCTCTGCTCTCTGCAACATTTCTTCTGCACCTAAGTCTCCAACCTGTGCTCTCTGTAACTGTCCTGCTGCACCCCAGTCTTCAACCTCTGCTCTCTGTAGGGATCCTTCTGTACCTCATTCTCCAACCTCTGCTTTCTGCAACGATCCTTCTGCACCCCAGCCTCCATCCTCTGCTCAGTGTAATAATCCTTTTGCACAGAAGTCTCCAACCTCTCCTCCCTGTAAAAGTCCTTCTGCACCTCAGTCTCCAAGTTCTGCAATCTGTAACAGTCCTTCTGCACCCCAGTCTCAAACCTCTGCACTCAGAAATGATCTTTCTGCTCCTCAGTCTCCAAACTCTGCTCTCTTTAATACTTCTTCTGCACCCCAGTCTCCAACATCTGCTCTCTGCAAGGATCCTTCTTCTCCCCAGGCTCCAACCTCTGCTCACTGCAACGGTCCTTCTACATCCCAGTTTCCAAAATCTTCTCTCTGTAACAGTCTTTCTGCACCTCAGTTTCCAAACTCTACTCTCTGAAACAGTCCTTCTGCACCCCTGTCTCCAACCTCTGCTCTAGTAACAATTCTTCTGCACCCCAATCTCCAAACTCTGCTCTCTGTAACACTCCTTCTGTACCCCAGTCTCCACCCTCCACTCTCTGTAAAAGTCCTTCTGCACCTCATTCTCCAACCTCTGCTTTCTGTAAGCTCCTTCTGCAACCCATTCTCCAAACGCTGCTCTCTGTAAGAGTCTTGTGCACCCCAGGCTCAAAACTCTGCTCTGTGTAAAAGGCTTTCTGCACCCCAGTCTTCAAACTCTGATCTGTGTAATAGGCCTTCTGCACCCCAGTCTAAAACATCTGCTCTCTGCAAGGTTCCTTCTTCTACCCAGTCTCCAAACTCTGCTCTCTGTAAAAGTCCTTTTGTATCGCATTCTCCAACCTCTTCTTTTTGTAACGCTCCATCTGCACCTCAATTGCCAACCTCTGCTTTCTGTAACAGTCGTTCTGAACCCCAGTCTCCAAACTCTTCTCTCTGCAACGATCTTTCTGCACCTCAGTCTCCAACCTCTGCTGTCTGTAAAAGTCCTTCTGCACATAAGTCTCCATCCTTTGCTCTCTGTAATTGTCCTTCTGCACCCCAGTCTCCAAATCTGCTCTCTGTAAAAATACTTCTGCACCTCTGTCTCCAACGTCTGCTCTCTGTAATAGTTTTTCTGCACCCCAGTCTCCCACATCTGATCTCTGCAACGGTCCTTCTGCACCCCACTCTCCAAACTCTGCTCTCTGTAACAGTCCTTCTGTACGGAAGTCTTCAACCTCTTCTCTCAATAACGGTCCTTCTGCACCCAAATTTCCAACCTCTGCTCTCTGTAACAGTCCTTCTAAGCCTCAGTCTGAAACTTCTGCTCTCTGCAACAATCCTTCTAAACAACAGTCTCCAAACTGTGCCATCAGTAACAATCCTTCTGCACCCCAGTCTCCAACATCTGCTTTCTGTAACAGGTTTTCTGCAACCCAGTCTCTAAACTCTGCTCTCTTTAACAGGTCTTCTGCACCACAGTCTCCAACCTCTGCTCTCAACAAAAGTCCTGCTACACCCCAGTCTCCAACCTCTGCTCTCTGCACCAATCCTACTGCATCCCAGTCTCCAACGTCTGCTCTCTGTAAGATTCTTCTGCACCCTGTTCTCCAAACATTGCTATGTGTAACAGTCATTCTGCGCCTCAGACTCCAAACTCATCACTCTGCAACTGCCCTTGTGCAGCCCAGTTTCCAACGTCTGTTCTCTGCAGCTGTCCTTCTGCACCCCAGGCTACAAACTCTGCTCTCAGTAACAGTCCTTCTGCACCCCAGTCTCCAAACTCTACTTTCAGTATCAGTTATTCTTCACCCCAGTCTAAAACCTCTGCTCTTTGTAACAGTCCTTCTGCACTTCAGTCTCCAACATCTGCTCTCTGCAACAATCCTTTTACACCCTAGTCTCCAACCTCTGCTCTCTGCTACAGTCCTTCTGCAGCCTAGTTTCCAACCTCTGCTCTCTGCAACATTTCTTCTGCACCCCAGTCTCCAACCTGTGCTCTCTGAAACTATCCTACTGAACTCCGGTCCTCAAACTCTGCTCTCTGTAGCGATCCTTCTGCACCTCAGTCTTAAACCTCAGCTCTCTGCAACTATCCTTCTTCATCCCAGTCTCCCACTTCTGCTCTCTGCAACGGTCCTTCTGCACCCCAGTCTCCAAACTCTGCTCTCTGTAACAGTCCTTCTGTTCGGCAATCTCCATTCTCTTCTCTCTATAACGGTCTTTCTGCACCCTAATTTTCAACCTCTGCTCTCTGTAACAGTCCTTCTAAGCCTCAATGTGAAATTTCTGCTCTCTTTAACAATCCTTCTAAAACTCAGTCTCCAAACTGTGCTATCTGTAACAATCCTTCTGCACCCCAGTCTCCAACATCTACTTTCTGTAACAAGTTTTCTTCAACCCAGTCTCCAAACTCTGCTCTCTGTAACAGGCTTTCTGCACCCCAGTCTCCAACCTCTGCTCTGTGCAAAAGTCCTTCTACACCCCAGTCTCCAACCTCTGCTCTCTGCAACGATCCTTCTGCATCCCAGTCTCCAAAGTCTGCTCTCTGTAAGATCATTCTGCACCCCGTTCTCCAAACTTTGCTCTCTGTAACAGTCATTCTGTACTTAAGTCTCCAAGCTTATCTCTCTGCAATGGCTCTTGTGCACCCCAGTATCCAACCTCTGTTCTCTGCAGCTGTCCTTCTGCACCCCAGGCTACAAACTCTGCTCTCTGTAACAGTCCTTCTGCACCCCAGTCTCCAAACTCTACTTTCCATATTAATTATTCTGTACCCTAGTCTAAAACCTCTGATCTCTGTAACAGTACTTCTGCACCTCAGTCTCCAACCTCTGCTCTCTGCAACAGTCCTTCTACACCCCAGTCTCCAACCTCTGCTCAATGCAACAGTCCTTCTGCACCCCAGTCTCCAACCTCTGCTCTCTGCAACAGTCCTTCTACACCCCAGTCTCCAACCTCTGCTCTCTGCGACAGTACTTCTGCACCCAGTCTCCAACCTCTGCTCTCTGCAACATTTCTTCTGCACACCAGTCTCCAACCTGTGCTCTTTGAAACTATCCTACTGCACCCCGGTCTCCAAACTCTGCTCTCTGTAGCGATCATTCTGCACCTCAGTCTCTAACCTCTGCTCTCAGCATTGATCCTTGTGCATCCCAGTCTCCAACCTCTGCTCTCTGCAACAGTACTTCTGCACATCAGAGTCCGAACTCTGCTTTGTGTAACGATATTTCTGCACCTCATTTACAAACTCTGCTCTCTGTAACAGGCCTTCTGCACAACAGTCTCCAACCTCTGCTTTCTGTAACGGTTCTTCTGAACCCAAATCTCCAAAAACTGCTCTCTGTAACACTCCTTCTGCACCCCAGTCTTCATCCTCTGCTGTCTGTAAGAATCCTTTGACACCACTGTCTCCAACCTCACCTCTCTGTAAAAGTCCTTCTGCACATCAGTATCCAAACTCTGCAATCTGTAACAGTCCTTCTGCACCCCAGTCTCCAAACACTGCTCTCTGTATCAGTCCTTCTGCACCCAAGTCTCCAAACTCTGCTCTCTGCAACATTTCTTCTGCACCCCAGTCTCCAACCTGTGCTCTCTGTAACAGTCTTTCTGCACCCCAGTCTCCAACATCTGCTCTCTGCAACGATCCTTCTCTACCCAGTCTCCAAACTCTGCTCTCTGTAAAAGTCGTATTGTATCGCAGTCTCCAACCTCTTCTCTTTGTAACTGTCCATCTGCTCCACAATTGCCAACCCCTTCTTTCTATAAAAGTTTTTCTGCACCCCAGTCTCCAAACTCTTCTCCCTGCAACGATCCTTCTGCACCTCAGTATGTTCTCTCTAAAAGTACTTCTGCATCTCAGTCTCCATCCTTTGCTATTTGTAATGGTCCTTCTGCACCCCAGTCTCCAATCTCTGCTCTCTGTAACAATCCTTCTGCACCTCTGTCTTCAACGTCTGCACTATGTAACAGTCTTTCTGAACCCCAGTCTCCAAACTCTGCTCTCTGTAACAGTCCTTTTGTACCGCAGTCTCCAACCTCTTCTCTCTATAACGGTACTTCTGCTCTCTGCAATGATCTTTCTGCACCTCAGTATCCAACATCTGCTCTATGCAACAGTCATTCTGAACCCCTGTCTTAAACCTCTGATCTCTGCAAAAGTCCTTCTGCAGCCCAGTCTGCAGACTCTGCTCTCTGGAAAATCATTTTTCATCCCAGTCTCCGAACTCGGCACTTTGTAGCAGTTCTTCTGCACCTCAGTATACACTCCCTGCTCTCTTTAAAAGTCTTTCTGCACTCAGTCTCCAAACTTTGCTCTCTGTAATGGTCCTTCTGCACCCCAGTCTCCAACCTCTGCTCTCTGTAACAATCCTTCTGCACCCCAGTCTCCAAAGTCTGCTCTCTGTAACAGTCCTTCTTCACCCCAGTCTCCAACATCTGCTCTCTGCAACGGTCATTCTGCACCCCAGTCTCAAACTCTGCTCTCTGTAACACTCCTTTTGCACCTCAGTCTCCAAACTCTGCTCTCTGCAACAGACCTTCTGCACCTCAGTCTGAAAACTTTGTTCTCTGCAAGGATCCTTCTGCACCCCAGTCTCAAAACCTGCTCTCTTTAACAGTCCTTCTGCACCCCAGTCTCCAACCTCTGCTCTCTGTAACAGGCCTTTTGCACCCCATTCTCCAACCTCTGCTCTCTGTAATATTGCTTCTTCACCTCAGTCTACAAACTCTGCTCTCTGCAATAGTCCGTCCGAACCCCAGTCTCCAAACTCTGCTGTCTGTATCACTTCATCTGCACCACAATATCCAAAATCTGCTCTCTGTAATAGTCTTTCTGCACCTCAGTCTACAAACTCTGTTCTCTGCAACAGTCCTTCTGCACCCAAATCTCCAACATCTGCATTCTGCAACAGTACTTCTGCACCCAAATCTCCAACCTCTGCCTCTGTAACAGTCCTAATGTAACCCAATCTGCAACCTCTGCTCTCTGCAACAGTCCTTCTGCACCCCAATGTGAACCTGTGCTCTCGGCTACAGTCCTTATACACCCCAGTGTCCAACCTGTGCTCTCTGCAACAGTCCCTCTGCAACCCAGTCTCCAACATCTGCTCTCTGTAATAATTTTTCTGCACCTCAGTCTTCAACCTCTGCTCTCTGCAACGGTCCTTCTGCACCTCAGTCTCCAAAAACTACTCTCTGTAAGTGTACTTCTGAACCCCTTGTCAAAACTCTGCTGCCCGTAACAGGGGTTCTGCACCCAGGATTGTTATAAAGAACCTCTGTTCTTTATAACAATCCTTCTGCACCCCAGTCTCAAAATTTTGCTCTCTACAACAATCCTTCTGCACCCCAGTCCCCAACCTCTGCTATCTGTAACAGGCTTTTTGCACCCAAATCTCCCAGCTCTACTCTCTATAACAGTCTTTTTGCACCTCAGTCTCCAACGTCTGCTCTCTGCAACAGTCCGTTTGCACCTCAGTCTCCAAACTCATCTCTCTGCATCGATCTTTCTGCACCTCAGTCTGGAAACTCTACTCTCTGTAACACTCATTCTGCACCCCAGTCTCAAACTTCTCCTGTCTGCAAAGATCCTTCTGCACACCAGTCTCTAACATCTGCTCTCTGCAACAGTCCTTCTGCACCCCAGTCTCCAATATCTGCTCTTTGCAACAGTCCTTCTGCACCCCAGTCTCCAACATCTGCTCTATGCAACAGTCCTTCTGCACCCCTGTCTCCAACCTCTGCTCTCTACAACAGTCCTACTGCAACTCAGTCTGAAAACTCTGTTATCTGCAACGATCCTTCTGCACCCCAATCTTCAAACTCTGCTCTCTGTAATAGTCCGGTTTCACCTCAGTCTCGAAACTCTGCTCTCTGTAAGATCCTTCTGCAACCCTGTCTCCAAACTCTGCTCTCTGTAACAGTCCTTCTGCACCGCAGTCTCAAAACTCTGCTCTCTGCAAAAGTGCTTGTAAACCCCAGTCTCCAAACTCTGCTCTCTGCAACAGTCCTTCTGCACCCCAGGCTCCACCTTCTGTTCTCTGTAACATCCTTTTTCACCTCAGTTACCAAACTCTGATCTCTGCAATGGTCCTTCTGCACCACAGTCTCCAACCTCTGCTCTCTGTAACAGTCCTGCTGCACCTCGGTCTACAACCTCTGCTCTTTGTAAGATCGTTTTGCAACCTTGTCTAAAAACTCTGCTCTCTGTAGGAGTTCTTCTGCACCCCAGTCTTCAACCTCTGCTCTCTGTAACAGGCTTTTTGAACCAATATCTTCCACCTCTACTCTCAGTAACAGTCCTTTTGCACCTCAGTCTCCAAACTCTGCTCTCTGCAAAAGTCCTTTTGCACCTCACTCTCCACACTCAGCTCTTTGCATCAATCCTTCTGCACCTCAGTCTCAAAACTCTACTCTCTGTAACACTCCTTCTTCACGCCAATCTCAAACCTCTGCTGTCTGCAAAGATCCTTCTGCACACCTGTCTCCAAAATCTGCTCTCTGCAACAGTCCTTCTGCACCCCAGTCTCCAACATCTGCTCTACGCAACAGTCCTTCTGCACCCCTGTCTCCAACCTCTGCTCTATGTAACTTTCCTACTGCGACTCAGTCTGAAAACTCTGTTATCTGCAATGATCCTTCTGCACCCCAGTCTTCAAACTCTGCTCTCTGTTATAGTCCCATTGCACCTCAGTCTCGAAACTCTGTGCTCTGTAAGATCCTTCTGTAACCCTGTCTCCAAAGTCTGCTCTCTGTAACAGTCTTTCTGCTCCCCATTCTCCAACCTCTGCTCTCTGAAACAGTGCTTGTAAACCCCAGTCTCCAAACTCTGCTCTCTGCAACAGTCCTTTTGCACCCCAGTCTCCAACCTCTGCTCTCTGTAACAATCCCTCTGCACCTCAGTCTCCAACGTCTGCTCTCTGCAACGGTCATTCTGCACCCCAGTCTCCAAACTCTGCTCTCTGTAACAGTCCTCCTGTAGTGCACTCTCAAAAATCTGCTCTATGTAACGGTTTTTCTTCACCCAAGTCTCCAATATCTGCTCTCTGTAACACTCTTTCTGCACCTCAGTCTCCAAACTCTGCTCTCTGCAACAGACCTTCTGCACCTCAGTCTGAAAACTTTGTTCTCTGCAAGGATCCTTCTGCACCCCAGTCTCAAAACTCTGCTCTCTTTAACAGTCTTTCTGCACCCCAGTATCCAACCTCTGCTCTCTGTAACAGGCCTTTTGCACCCCATTCTCCAACCTTTGCTCTCTGTAATAGTGCTTCTTCACCTCAGTCTACAAACTCTGCTCTCTGAAACAGCCCGTCTGAACCCCAGTCTCCAAACTCTGCTTACTGTATCACTCCATCTGCACCACAATTTCCAACATCTGCTCTCTGTAATAGTCTTTCTGCACCTCAGTCTACAAACTTTGCTCTCTGCAACAGTCCTTCTGCACCCAAATCTCCAACATCTGCATTCTGCAACAGTCCTTCTGCACCAAATCTCCAACCTCTGCCTCTGTAACAGTCCTAATGTAACCCATTCTCCAACCTCTGCTCTCTGCAACAGTCCTTCTGCACCCCAATGTGAACTTGTGCTCTCGGCTACAGTTTTTATACACCCCAGTGTCCAGCCTGTGCTCTCTGCAACAGTCCCTCTGCAACCCAGTCTCCAACATCTGCTCTCTGTAACAATTTTTCGGCACCTCAGTCTTCAACCTCTGCTCTCTGCAATGGTCCTTCTGCACCTCAGTCTCCAAAAACTACGCTCTGTAAGTGTACTTCTGAACCCCTTGTCAAAACTCTGCTGCCCGTAACAGGAGTTCTGCACCCAGGATTGTTATAAAGAACCTCTGTTCTTTATAACAATCCTTCTGCACCCCAGTCTCAAAATTTTGCTCTCTACAACAATCCTTCTGCACCCCAGTCTCCAACCTCTGCTATATGTAACAGGACTTTTGAACCCAAATCTCCCAGCTCTACTCTCTGTAACAGTCCTTTTGCACCCCAGTCTCCAACTTTTGCTCTCTGCAACAGTCCGTTTGCACCTCAGTCTCCAAACTCATCTCTCTGCATTGACCTTCTGCACCTCAGTGTGGAAACTCTACTCTCTGTAACACATCTTTCTGCACCCAGTCTCAAACTTCTGCTGTCTGAAAAGATTCTTCTGCACACCAGCTCTCCAACATCTGCTCTCTGCAACAGTCCTTCTGCACCCGGTCCTCCAACCTCTTCTCTCTGCAACAGTCCTACTGCAACTCAGTCTGAAAAATCTGTTAACTGCAACGTTCCTTCTGCACCCCAATATTCAAACTCTGCTCTTTTTATTGTCCCGTTGCACCTCAGTCTCTAAACTCTGCTCTCTCTATGATCCTTCTGCAACCCTGTCTTCAAAGTCTGCTCTCTGTAACAGTCCTCTGCACCCAGTCTCCAACCTCTTCTCTCTGCAACAATGCTGTAAACCCAGTCTCCAAACTCTGCTCTCTGCAACAGTCCTTCTGCACCCCAGGCTCCAATTCTGTTCTCTGTAACAATCCTTCTTCACCTCAGTTACCAAACTCTGATCTCTGCAATGGTCCTTCTGCACTACAGTCTCCAACCACATGCTCTTTGTAACAGTCCTGCTGCACCTCGGTCTACAACCTCTGCTCTTTGTAAGATCGTTTTGCAACCTTGTCTAAAACTCTGCTCTATGTAAAGTTGTTCTGCACCCCAGTCTCCAAACTCTGCTCTCTGAAACAGGCCTTCTGTCCCGCAGACTCCAACCTCTGCTTCCTGTAATGGTCCTTCTTCACCTCAGTCTTTAACCTCTGCTCACTGTAACAATCTTTCTGTACCTCAGTCTCCAACATTTGCTCTCTGCAATGATCCTTTGGCACCCCAGGCTCCAACATGTGCTCTCTGCAATAGTCCTTCTGCACCCCAGTCTTCAACATCTGCAGTCTGCACAACAGTCTACCTGAAGCTCAGTGTGAAAATTCTGCTCACTGCAACGATCCTTGTGCACACCAGTCTCCAAATTTGCTTTCTGTAACAGTCCTTCTGCAGCTCAGTCTCCAAATTCCGCTCTCTGTAACAGTGATTCTGCACCCCAGCCTCCAACCTCTGCTCTTTGTAAGATCCTTTTGCACAGCAGTTTCCAAATCTGCTCTCTGTAACATTCCTTCTGCTCCCCAGAATCCAACCTCTGCTCTTTGTAACAGTCCTTCTGCTCACCAGTCTCTAACCTCTGCTCTCTGTAACAGTCCTTCTGCTCCCCCAGTCTCCCAACTTCTGCTCTCTGTAACAGTCCTTCTGTCCCGCAGTCCTCAACCTCTGCTTTCTGCAACGATCCCTTTGCACCCCAGTCTCCAACCTCTCCTTTCTGTATCATTTTTTCTACACAACAGTTTCCAAACTCTTCTCTCTGTAGCATTCCTTCTGCACCTCTGTCGAAAACCTCTGCTCTCTGCAACAGTTCTTCTGCACCCCAGTCTCCAACTTATGCTCTCTGCAAAAGTTCTACTGCACCCCAGACTTCAAGGTCTGCACTCTGAACAGTCCTTCTCCACACCAGTCTCCCAACCTCTGCTCTATGTAACAGTCCTCCTGTAGTGCAGTCTCCCAAAATCTGCTCTCTGTAACGCTCCTTCTGCTCCACAGTCTTGAACCTCTGCTTTCTGTATCAGTCCTTTTGCACCCCAGTCTCCAACCTCATCTCTCTGTAACTGTCCTTCTGCATCTTAGTCTCCAAACTCTGCTCTCTGTAACAGTCCTTCTTCACCCAAGTCTCAAACCTCTGCTTTCTGCAACAGTCTTCTACACCCCAGTCTCCAAACTCTGCTCTCTGTAACAATCCTTCTGCACTTAGGTCTCCACACACTGCTCTCTACAACGGTCCTTCTGAACCTCAGTCTCTAAACTCTGCTCTCTGTAACAGTCTTTCTGCACCTCAGTCTCCAACATATTCTCTCTGTAAGATCCTTCTGCAAACCAGTCTGAAAACTCTGCCCTCTGGAACAGTCCTTCTGCACACCTTCTCCAACCTCTGTTCTCTGTAACAGTCCTTCTGTACCCAGTCTCCAATATCTGCTCTCTGCAACAGTCATTCTACACGGAGTCTCCAAACTCTGCTTTCTGTATCAGTCAATCTGCACCCCAATCTCCAACCTCTGCTCTCTATAACAGTCCTTCTGCACCTCAGTCTAAAAACTCTGCTCTCTGCAACAGTCCTTCTTCAACCCAGTATCCTACATCTGCTCTCCGCAACAGTCCTTCTGCACCAAAGTCTCCAAACTCTGCCTCTGTAACAGTCCTACTGAAGGCAGTCTCCAGCCTCTACTCTCTGCAACAGTGCTTCTGCACACAAATCTCAAACCTGTGCTCTCCGCACCAGTTCTACTACACCCCATGTCCAGCCTCTGCTCTCTGCAGCAGTTCCTTTTGCAACGCAGTCTCCAACCTCCACTCTTTATAACGATCCTTCTGTACTTCATTCTCCAAACTCTACTCTCTGTAAAATACTTCTGCACCCCTTCTCCAACTCTGCTCTACGTAAAAGCCTTCTACACCCAGTCTCCAACTCTTTTCTTATAACAATCCTTCTGCACCCCAGTCTCAAACCTCTGCTCTCTACAATGATTCTTCCTGCCCCAGTCTCAAACCTCTGCTCTCAGCAACAGTCCTTCTGCACCCAAGTCTTCAACATGTGCTCTCTGCAATAGTTTTTCTTCACCTCAGTCGGAAATCTCTGTTCTCTGCAACGATCTTTCTGCACCCTAGTCTCCAACCTCTGCTCTCTGTAACAGTCCTGCTGCACCTTGGTCTACAACCTCTGCTCTCTGTAAGATCCTAGAGCAACCTTGTCTAAAAACTCTGCTCTCCCGTAACAGTTCTTCTGCACCCCAGGCTTTAACCTCGGCTCTTGGTAACAGTCCTTTGCACCTCAGTGTCCATACTCTGCTCTCAACAATGATTCTTCTGCACCTCAGTATCCAAACTCTACTCTCTGTTACAGTCCTTCTGCACCCCAGTCCTCAAACCACTTCTGTCTGCAACAATCCTTCTGCACCCCAGTCTCCAAAATCTGCTCTCTCTAACAGTCCTCTGAACCTCAGTCTCCAACCTATTCTCTCTTTAACAGTCCCTCTCAACTCAGTCTTCAACCTCTGCTCTCTGCAAAAGTCCTTCTACACCCCATTCTCTAACCTCTGTTCTCTGCAACAGTCCTTCTGTTCCCTTGTCTCCAAGTATGCTCTCTGTAACAGTCCATCTACACCTCAGTCTCCAACCTCTGCTCTCTTTAACAGTCCTTCTGCCAACTCAGTCTCCAAATTCTGCTTTCTGTAAGATCCTTCTGCATGGCCGTCTCCAACCTCGCTCTCTGTAACAGTCTTTTTGCACCCCTGTCTCAACCTCTGCTCTCTGCAACAGTTCTTCTGCACCCCAGTCTCCAAACTCTGCTCTCTGCAACAGTCCTTTGGCACCCTAGTTACCAACATCAGCTCTCTTTTACAGTCTTTCTGCAACCCAGTCTCCAACCTCTGTTCTCTGTAACAGTCCTCCTGTACTGCAGAATCCAACCTCTGCTCTCTGTAACGGTCTTTCTGCACCCCAATCTCCAATGTCTGATTTTTGTACCAGTCCTTCTGCACCCAAGTCTCCAACCTCTCATCTCTCTAACAGGCCTTCTGCACGCCAGTCTCCAAATCTGCTCTCTTTAGCAGGCCTTATGTACGCATGTTTCCAACCTCTGCTCTCTGCAATGATCCTTATGCACCCCAGTCTTTAACCTCTGCTCTCTGCAATTATCCTACTGAACCCCAGTCTCAAACCTCTGATCTCTACAACTGTCCTTCTTCACCTAACTCTCAAAATTCTGCTCTCTGTAAGATGCTTCTGCACCACTGTCTCCAACCTCTGCTTTCTTTAACAGTCCTCATGTACTGCAGAATCCAACCTCTGCTCTCTGTTATGGTCTTTCTGCTCCCCAGACTCCAAACTCTGCTTTCTGTATCAGTCCTTCTGCAACCCAGTCTCCCACCTCTGCTCTCTATAACAGTCTTCTTCACCCCAGTCTCCAAAGTCCGCTATCTGCAACAGTCCTTCTGCACCCAGTCTCCATCATTTGCTCTTTGTAATTGTTATTCTGCACCCCAGTCTACAATCTCTGCTCTCTGTAACAATCCTTCTGCACCTCTGTCTCCAAGTCTGCTCTCTGTAACAGGCCTTCTTCACCCCAGTCTCCAAACTCTTCTCTCTGGAACAGTCCCTCTGTACCGTAGTCTCCAACCTCTTCTCCCTATAACGATACTTCTGCAAACCAATTGCCAATCTCTGCTTTCTAAAACAGTCCTTCTGCACCTCAAACTCCAACCTTTGCTCACTGTATCAGTCCTACTAAGTCTCAGTCTGAAACATCTGCTCTCTGCAATAATCTTTCTAAACCCCAGTCTCCAAACTGTGCTATCTGTAACAATCCTTCTGCACCCCATTCTCAAACATCTGCTCTGTGTAACAGGTCTTCTGCAACTCAGTCTCCAAAGTCTGCTATCTGCAATAGTGTTTCTGCAGCCCAGTCTCCAAACTCTGCTCTCTGTAAGATCCTTCTCCACCCCGTTCTCCAAACTTTGCTCTCTGGAACAGTCATTCTGCATCTCAGTCTCCAACCTCATCTCTCTGCAATAGCCCTTCTGCACCCCAGTATCAAACCTCTGTTATCTACAGCATTCCTTCTGCACCAGAGGCTAGAAACTCTGCTCTCTGTAACAGTCCTTCTGCCCCACAGTCTTTAACGTCTGCTCTCTGCTACAGTACTTCTTCAACCAAATCTCCAACCTCTGCTCTCTTCAACATTTCTTCTGCACCCCAGTCTTCAACCTGTGCTCTCTGTAACTATCCTACTGCACCCCGGTCTCCAAACACTGCTCTCTGAAGCGATCCTTCTGCACCTCAGTCTCCAACCTCTGCTCTCTGCAAGGATCCTTCTGCACCCCAGTCTCCAACGTCTGTTCTCTGCAACAGTCTTTCTCACCCCATTCTCCAGGCTCTGCTCTCTGTAACATCCTTCTGCACCCCAGTTTCCAAACTCTGCTCTAGGTGACATTTCTTCGGCACCCCAGTCTCCACCCGCTGCTCTTTGTAACAGTACTTCTGTAACGCTGTCTCCAATCTCTGCTCACTGCAACATTTCTTCTGCACCCCAGTCTCCAATCTGTGCTCTCTGTAACTGTCTTTCTGACCCCAGTCTCCAACCTCTGCTTTCTGTAGCGATCCATCTGCACCTCAGTCTCCAAACTCTACTCTCTGAAACAGTTCTTCTGCACCCCTGTCTCCAAATTCTTCCCTCTGTAACAGTCGTTCTGCATCCATTCACCAAATTCTGCTCTCTTTAACAGACCTTCTGAACCGAGTCTTCAACCTCTGTTCTCTGGAACAGTCCTTCTGCACCCCAGTCTCAAACCTCTGCTCTCTAAAAAAGATCCTTCTTCACCCCAGTCTACAACCTCTGTAATCTCCAACAATCCTTCTGCACCTCAGTTCCCAAACTCTGACTTCTGCAATGGTCCTACTGCACCCCAGTCTCTAATATCTACTCTCTGCAGTGATTACTTTGTTCCAAAGTCTCCAACCTCTGCTCTCTGCAAAAGTCCTTCCGCAACCCAGTTTCCAACCTCTGCTCTCTGTAAAATCTTACTACACCCCTGTTTCCAAACTCTGCTCTCTGTAACATACCTTCTCCACCCAGTGCCCAACCTCTGCTCCCTGCAACAGAACTTCTGCATGCCAGTCTCCAACCTCTGTTCTCTGCAACAGTCCTTCTGCACCCCAGTCGCCAAACTCTGCTCTGGGTATCAATTCTTCTTCACCTCAGTCTCCAACCTCTGCTCCATGTAAGATCTTTTTGCAACCCAGTCTCCAAAATCTGCTCTCTGTAACTGTCCTTCTGCACCCCAGTCTCCAACCTCTGCTCTGTGCAACAGTTCGTCTGCACCCCAGTCTCCAACCTCTGCTCTCTGAAAGATCCTTCTGCAACCCAGTCTCCAACTCTCATCTCTGTCACAGTCTTTCTTCACCCCAGTCTCCAACCTCTGCTCTCTGTAACAATCCTTCTGCACCTCAGTCTCCAACATCTGCTCTCTGCAACGGTCTTTCCGCAACCCATTCTCCAACCTCTGTTGTCTGCAAGTGTCCTTCAGCACGTCATATCCAACCTCTACTCCCTGCAACAATCCTTCTGCACCATAGTCTCCAACTTCGGCTCTCTGCAAAAGTTCTTCTGCACCCCAGTCTCCAACATCTACTCTCTGAAAAAGTACTTCTCCACCCCAGTCTCCAACCTCTTCTCTCTGTAACAGTCCTTCTGTACCGCAGTCTCTAACTTCTGCTCTCTGTAAGAAACTGCACCCCAGTTTCCAACTCTGCTCTCTGTAACATTCTTTCTCCACCCAAGTCTCCAACCTCTGCTCTCTGCAACATTCCTTCTGCACCACAGTCTCCAACCTCTACTTTCTGTATCAGTCCTTCTGCACCAATGTCTCCAAATTCTGCTCTCTGTAACAGTCCTTCTGCACCTCAGTCTCCAAACTCTGCTCTCTTCAGTAGTTCTTCTGCATCCCATTCTCAAAGCTCTGCTCTTTGCAACAGTCCTTGTGTACCCTAGTCTCAAACCTCTGCTCTCTGTAACAGTCCTTCTACACTGCAGTCTCCAACCTCTGCTCTCTCTAAGGTTCATTCTGGACCCAAGTCTCCAACCTCTGCTTTCTGTATCAGTCCTTCTGCATCCCAGTCTCCAAACTCTGCTCTCTGTAACAGCCCTTCTGCACCCAGTCTCCAACCTTTCCTCTCTGTAACAGTCCTTCTTCACCCCAGTGTTCAAACTCTACTCTCTGCAACAGTCCTTCTACACCCCAGTCTTCAATCTCTGCTCTGTGTAACAGAGCTTCTGGAACCCAGTGTCCAATCTCTGCTCTCTGCAACGATCCTTCTGCATCCCAGTCTCCAACATCTGCTCCCTGCAACCGTCCTTCTGCACTCAAGTCTCCAAACTCTGCTCTCTTCAATGATCGTTCTGCACACCAGTCTCCAAACTCTGTTCTCTGCAATGATCCTACTGCACCTCAGTCACCAACCTCTGCCCTCTGTAATAATCCTTCTGCACTTCAGTCTCCAAACTCTGCTCTAGGTAATATCCTTCGGCAACCCAGTTTTCAAACTCTACTCTCTGCAACAGTCCTTCTACACCCCCAGTCTTCAACCTCTGCTCTGGTGTAACAGTCCTTCTGCAACCCAGTGTCCAATCTCTTCTCTCTGCAACGATACTTCTGCATCCCAGTCTCCAACATCTGCTCTCTGCAACCATCCTTCTGCACTCAAGTCTCAAAACTCTGCTCTCTGCAATGATCCTTCTGGCCACCAGTCTCCAAACTCTGTTCTCTGCAATGATCCTAGTGCACCCCAGTCTCCAACCTCTGCTCTCTGTAACAATGCTTCTGCAAATCAGTCTCCAAACTCTGCTCTAGGTAATATCCTTCTGCAACCCAGTCTCTAAACTCTGCTCTCTGTAACAGCCCTTCTGCACCCAGTCTCCAACATTTTCTCTCTGTAAAAGGCCTTTTGCTCCCCAGTCTCCAAACTCTGCTCTCTGTATCAGTCCTTCTGCACCGAATCTTTAAACTCTGCTCTCTGTAACAGTCTTTCTGCATCTCAGTCTCCTACCTCTGGTCTCCTCAACAATTCTTCTGCACCCTAGTGTCCAACATCTGCACTCTAAAACAGTTCTTCTCCACCCCAGTCTCCAACCTCTGCTCTCTGTAACAGTTTTTATGTATTGCAGTCTCCAACCTCTGCTCTCTGTAACGGTTTTTCTGCACCTCAGTCTCCAACATCTGCTTTCTCTATCAGTCTTTCTGCACCTCAGTCTGACAACTCTGTTCTCTGCAACAATTTTTATGCACCCTAGTCTTCAAATTCTGCTTTCTGTAATAGTCTTTCTGCCACCTCAGTCTGAAAACTCTGTACACTGCAACGATCATTCTGCACCCCAGTCTTCAACCTCTGCTCTCTGTAACAGTCCTGCTGTACCACAGTCTCCAAACTCTGCTCTCTGTGAGATCCTTCTGCAACCCTGTCTCCAAACTCTGCTGTCTGTAACAGTCTTTCTGCACCCCAGTCTCCAACCTCTGCTCTGTGTATCAGGCCTTTTGCACCCCATTCTCCAACCTCTGATCTCTGCAACAGTCCTTTTGCACCAGAGTCTCCAAACTCTGCTTTCTGTATCAGTCCTACTGAAAGGCAGTCTCGAACCTCTACTCTCTTCAACAGTGCTTCTGCACCAAAATCTCAAACCTGTGCTCTCGGCAACAGTCCTTCTACAACCCATGTCCAAATGCTGCTCTCTGTAACAGGGCCGTCTGAACCCAAGTCTCCAACATCTGCTCCTGGAACAGTCCTTCTGCACTCTAGTCTAAAAACTCTGCTCTCTGCAACAGTCCTTCTGCCCCCCAGTCTGAATACTCTACTCTCTGCAACGACCCTTCTGCACCCCAGTATCCTACCTCGGCTCTCTGTAACAGTCCTTCTGCACCTAAGTCTCCCAACTCTGATCTCTGTAAGATCCTTCTTCAATCCAGTCTTTTACCTCTGCACTTTATACCTGTCCTTCTGCACAACAGTCTCCAACTTCTTCTCTCTGTAATAGGACTTCTGCAACCCAGTCTCCAACTTCTGCTTTCTGTAACAGGCCTTCTGCACCCCAGTCTCATACCTCTTCTATCTGCAACGATTCTTCTCCACCCCAGTCTCCAATATCTGCTCTCTTCAACAGTCCTTTTGAACCCCAGTCTTCAAACTCTGCTCTCTGTGAGATCCAGCTGAACCCCAGTCTCCAACCTATGCTCTCAATAACAGTCCTTCTGCACCCAAGTCTCCGAACTCTGTTCTCTGTAACAGTCCTTCTGCACCTCAGTCTCCAACTTCTGCTTTATGTAACAGTCCTTCTGCAGCCAAGTCTCAAAAAACTGCTTTTTGCAAAAGACCTTCTGAACCCCAGTCTTCAACATCTGCTCTCTGCAACAGTCCTTCTGCACCCCAGTCTCCAAACTCTGCTCTCTGCAACAATCCTTCTGGACCCCAGTCTCCAAACTCTGCTCTCTGCAACAGTCCTTCTACACCACAGTCTCCAAACTCTGCTCTCTGTAAGATCCTTCTGCACTCCATTTCCTAAACTCTGCTATCTGTAACATTCCTTCGCCACCCCAGAATCCAACTTCTGTCCTCTTCAACAGACTTTCTGCTCCCAAGTCTCCGAGATCTGCTCTCTGTAACAGTCCTTCTGTACCACAGTCTCCAACCTCTGCTCTTTGTAACAGTCCTTTTGCACCCCAGTCTCCAACATCTGCTCTCAATAACAGTCCTATGCTGCAGTCTCCAAACTCTGTTCTCTGTAATGGTCCTTCTGCACCCCAATTTCCAAACTCTGCTTCCTGTAACATTCCTTCTGCACCTGAGTCTCCAAACTCTGCTCTCTGTAACAGTCCTTCTACACTCTAGTCTCCAACCACTGTTCTTTGTAAAAGTCCACCTGCACCTCAGTCTAAAACCTCTGCTCTCTGCAAGATCCTTTAGCAACCCAGTCTCCCAACACTGCTCTCTATAACAGTCCTTCTGCACCCCAGTGTCCAACTTCTTTTCTCTGCAACAGGCTTTCTGCACGCCAGTCTCTAAACTCTGCTCTATGCAAGGATCATTCTGCACCCCTGTCTCCAACCTCTGCTCTCTGCAATGATCCTACTGCACCCCAGTCTCCAACCTCTCATCTCTGAAACAGTACTTCTGCACCTCAGTCTCCAACTTCTATTCTCTGAAAGATCATTCTGCACCCCTGTCTCCAAACTTTGCTCTTTGCGACGATCTTTCTGCACCCCATTCTCCAACTTCTGCTCTATGTAACAGGACTTCTGCACCTAAGTCTCCAATGTCTGCTCTCTGCAACAGTCCTTCTGCACCCGAGTCTCCAAACTCTGCTCTCTGCAACAGTCCTTCTATATTGCAGTCTCCAACCTCTGCTCCCTGTAACGGTCTTTCTGCACCCCAGACTCAAAACTCTGCTTTCTGTATCAGTCCTTCTTCATGCCACTCTTCAACTTCTGCTCTGTCTAATAGTCCTTCTGCACCTCAGTCTCCAATCTCTGCTCTCTGCAACAGTCCTTCTGCACCCCAGTCTCCAAACTCTGCTCTCTGCAACTGTCCTTCTGTACTGCAGTCTCCAACTTTTGCTCTTTGTAACTGTTTTTCTGCACACCAGACTCCAATCTCTGCTTTTTGTATCAGTCCTTCTTCACCCAGTCTCCAACTTTTGCTCTCTCTAAGAGTCCTTTTGCACCAAAGTCTCCAACCTCTGCTCTCTGCAACAGTCCTTATGCACTCCAGTCTTCAAACTCTGCTCTCCGCAACAGTCCTTCTGCACCCCAGTCTCTGTCTCTGCTCTCTGCAACAGCACTTCTGCACCACAGTCTCCAACGTCTGCTCTCTGTAAGATCCTTCTGCATCCCAGTTTCCAAACACTGGTCTCTGTAACATACCTTTCCACCCAAGTCTTTAACCTCTGCTTTCTGCAACTGTCCTGTGGCACCCGAGTCTCCAACCTCTGTCCTCTGCAACAGTCCTTCTGCTCAACAGTCTTTAACATCTGCTCTCTGTAACAATTTTTCAGTACCGCAGTTTCCAACCTCTGCTCTCCATACTTGTAATTCTTCACCCCAGTCTCCAAACTTTACTTTCTGTATAAGTCCTTCTGAACCCCAGTCTAAAACTTCTGCTCTTTGTATCTATCCTTCTGCACCTAGACTCCAACCTGTGCTCTCTGTAACATTCATTCTGCACCCTATTCCCCAAGGTCTGCTATCAGTAATAGTTTTTCTATACCGAAGTCTCCAAACTCTGGTCTCTGTAACTGTCGTTCTGCACCCCAATTTTCAAACTCTGCTTCCTAAAACAGTGCTTCTGCACCTCAGTCTCCAAACTCTGCTCTCTGTAACAGTCCTTCTACACCTCAGTCTCCAACCTCTACTCTCTGTAACAGTCCTTCTGCACCTCAGTCTGACACTTCTGGTCTCTGCACGATCCTTCTGCACCCCAGTCTCTGACCACTGCTCTCTGTAACAGTCCACCTGCACCTCAGTCTCCAACCTCTGCTCTCTGTAAGATCCTTCAGCAACCCAGTCTCCAAACTCTCCTCTTTGTAACAGGCCTTCTTCACGCCAGTCTTCAAACTCTTCTCTCTGTAACAGTCCTTCTGCACCTCAGTCTCGAACCTCTGTGCTATGCAAAAGTTTTTCTGCACCCCAGTATACAAATTCTGCTCTCTGAAACAGTCCTCCTGCACCCCAGTCTCCAACATATGCTCTCTGCAACAGTCCTTCTCCACGCCAGTCTCCAACCTCTGCTCTCAGTAACAGTCTTTCTGAACTGTAGTCTCCAAGCTGTGCTTTTTTTAACGGCCTTTCTGCACCAAAGTCTCCAATCTCTGCTCTGTGTATCAGTCCTTCTGCACGCCAGTCTCTATCATCTGCTCTCTGTAAGAGTCATGCTGCACATAAGTCTCCAACCTCTGCTTTCTGCAACAGTCCTTCTACACGCCAGTCTCCAACCTCTGCTCTCAGCAACAGTCATTCTACACCGCAGTCTCCAACCTCTGATCTCTTCAACAGTCTTTCTGCACCACAGTCTCCAACTTCTGTTCTCTGTAACAATTTTTCTGCACCTCAGTTCCCAAACTCTGCTCTCTGCAATCATCCTTCTGCACCCCATTCTCGAACTTCTCCTCTCTGTAACAATTGTTTTGCACCCTAGGCTCCAACCTCTGTTCTCTGAAACGATCCTTTTACAACCCAGTCTCCAACCTCAGCTCTCTGCAAAAGTCTTTCTGCAGCCCAGTCTCCAAAATCTGCTCTCTGAAACAGTCCTTCTTCACCTCAGTCTTAAAACTCTGGTCTTTGCAACGATCCTTCTGCACCCAAGTCTAAAAACTCTGCTTTCTGTAACAGTCCTTTTTCATCTCACCTCTCAACAGTCCTTCTGTACTTCATCTCACCCCTCAAGAGTCCTTCTGTACGGCAGTCTCCAAACTCTGCTCTCTGCAACGGTCCTTCTGCATCCCATTCTCCAATCTCTGTTGTCTGCAAGAGTCCTTCAGCACCTCAGTCTCCAAAATCTGCTCCCTGCAACAATCCTTCTGCAACTTAGTCTCCAAATTCTGCTCTCTGCAACAGTTCTTCTGCAACCTAGTATCCAACATCAACTCTCTGAAACAGTCCTTCTCCACCCCAGTCTCCAACCTCTGCTTTCTGTATCATTCAGTCTGTACTGCTACCTCCAACCTCTGCTCTCTGTAAGGATCCTTCTGCACCCCAGTCTCTAACTTCTACTTTCTGTATCAGTCCTTCTGCACCCCAGTCTCCAAACTCTGCTCTCTGTAACAATCCTTCTGTACCTCAGTCTCCAACCTCTACTCTCTGTAACAGTCCTTCTGCATCTCAGTCTCCAAACTCTTCTCTCTGCAACAGTCCTTCAGAACTGCTGTCTCAAATTCTTGTCTCTGCAACAGTCCTTCTACACCCCAGTCTTTAACCTCTGCTATCTGCAACAGTTCTTCTGCACCTAAGTCTTCAACCTCTGCTCTCTGCAACGAACCTTCTTTACCCCAGTCTCCAACGTCTGCTCTCTGCAACAGTTCTTCTGCACCTCAGTCTGAAACCTCTGCTCTCTGCAACTATCCTTCTTCACCTCAGTTCCTAAACTCTGATTTCTGCAATGGTTCTTCTTAACCCCAGTATCCAACCTCTGCTCTCTGTAACAAACCTTCTAGACCCCAGTCTCCAACATCTGCTCTCTGAAAAAGTCCTTCTGCATCCCAGTCTCCAACGTCTGCTCTCTGCAACAGTCGTTCTGCACCTCAGTCTAAAAACTCTGCTCTCTGAAACGATCCTTGTGCACCCAAGCCTCCAAAATCTGCACTCTGAAACAGTCCTTCTCCACCCCAGTCTACAACCTCTGCTCTCTGTAACAGTCCTCCTGTAGTGTAGTCTCCAAAATCTGCTCTCTGTAACGGTGCTTCTGCACCCCAGTCTCTAACCTCTGCATTCTGTATCAGTCCATTTGCACCCCAGTCTCCAACCTCTGCTCTCTGTAACAGTCCTTCTGCACCTCAGTCTCTAAACTCTGCTATCTGCAACAGTTTTTCTGCACCAAAGTCTCAAACCTCTGCTCCGTTCAACAGTCCTTCTGCACCCCTTCTCCAAACTCTGTTCTCTGTAACAGCCCTTCTGCACACCAGTCTCAATACTTGGCTCTCCACAAAGATTCTTCTGACCATAGTCTCTTTCCTCGGCTCTCTGCAACAGTCCTTCTCCAACCCAGTCTCCAAACTCTGCATTCTGTAACAGTCCTCCTGTAGTGCACTCTCTAAAATCTGCTCTATGTAACTGTCCTTCTGCACCCCAGTTTCCAATCTCTGCTCTTTGTAAGAGTCCTTCTTCACCCCAATATCCAACGTCTGCTCTCTGCAACAGTCCTTGTGCACCACAGTCTCCAACCTCTGCTCTCTGTAAGATCCTTCTGCACTCCACTTTCCAAACTCTGCTCTCCATAACATTTCTTCTTCACCCCAGTCTCCAACCTCTGTCCTCTGCAACAGTCCTTCTGCTCCCCTGTCTTTGAGATCTGCTCTCTGTAACAGACATTATGTACCGCAGTTTCCAACCTCTGCTCTCTGTAAAGGTCCTTCAACAACCCAATCTCCAACCTCTGCTTTTTTGAATCAGTCTTTCTGAACCCAGTCTCCAACTTCTGCTTTTTGTAACTATCCTTTTGCAACTCAGTCTCCAACCTGTGCTTTCTGTAACAGTCCTTCTGCATCCCAGTCTCCAACCTCTGCTCTCTGTAACAGTCCTTCTATATCGTAGTCTCCAAACTCTGCTCTCTGTAAGGGTCCTTCTGCACACCAATTTCCAATCTCTGCTTTCTGTAACAGTCCTTCTGCATGTCAGTCTCCAACATCTGCTCTCTGTAAGTTCCTTCAGCAAACCAGTCTCCAAACTCTGCTCTCTTTAACAGTCCTTCTGCACCCCAGTCTCCAAACTCTGCTCTCTGTAACAGTCCATTTGCACCCCAGTCTCCAAACTCTGCTATCTGTAACAGTCCTTCTGCACCTCATTCTTTAACCTCTTCTCGCTGCAACAGTCTTTCTGCTCCCCAGTCTCCGAGATCTGCACTCTGAAACAGTTCTCCTGTACCGCAGTGTCCAACCTCAGCTCTCAGTTTCGGTTCTTCTACACCCCAGTCTCCAAACTCTGCTTTAGGTATCAGCCTGTCTGAACCCCAGTATCCAACCTCTGTTCTCTGTGTCCATGCTTCTGCACCTCAGTCTCCAACTTGTGCTCTCTGTAAGAGTCCTTCTGCATCCCAGTCTCCAACTTCTGCTCTCGGTAACAGTCCTAAACCGCAGTCTCCAAACTCTCCTCTCTTTAACGGTACATCTGAACCCCAATTTCCAACCTCTGCTTCCTGTAACAGTCCTTCTGCACCTCAGTCTCCAAACTTTGCTCTCTGTAACAGTCCTTCTACACCCCAGTCTCCAACATCTTGTCTCTGCAACAGTCCTTCTGCATTACAGTCTGAAAACTCTGCTGTCTGCAACGAACCTCCTGAACCCCAGTCTCCTACCTCAGGTGTCTGTTACAATCCTTCTGCACCTCAGTCTCCAACCTCAGCTCTCTGTAAGATCTATCTGAACCCCAGTCTCTTATCTCTGCTCTCTGTAACAGTTCTTCTGCAGCTAAGTCTCCAACCTCTTTTCTCTGCAACAGTTCTTCTGAACCCCAGTCTCCAACATCTGCTCTTTGTAACAGTCCTTCTGCACCCCAGTCTGCAAACTCTGCTCTCTGCAACGATCTCTCTGGACCCCAGTCTTCAACGTCTGCTCTCTGCAACAGTCCTTCTGCACCACAGTCTCCAACCTGTGTTCTCTGTAAGATCATTCTGCATTCCAGTTTCCAAACTCTGCTCTGTAACATTCCTTCTCTACCCCAGTCGCCAACCTCTACTTTCTGCAAGGGTCCTGCGGCACCCCTGTATCCGAACTCTGTCCTCTGCAACAGTCCTTCTGCTCCCAAGTCTCCAGTATCTGCTCTTTGTATCAATCCTTCTGTAGCGCAGTCACCAAACTCTGCTCTCTGTAACATTCCTTCTCCACCCCAGTCTTTAATCTTTGTTTTCTGCAAGTGTCGGCACCCCAGTCTCCAACATCTGTCCTCTGCAACAGTACTTCTGCACCCCAGTCTCCAACCTCTGCTTTCTGTATCAGTCTTTCTGAACCCCAGTCTCAAACCTCTGCTTTCTGTGTCTATCCTTCTGCACCTCAGTCTCCAACCTGTGCTTTCTGTAACAGTCCTTCTGCACCCAAGTCTTTCACCTCTGCTCTCTGTAACAGTCTTTCTATACCGTAGTCTCCAACCTCTGCTCTCTGTAACGGTCCTTCTGCACCCCAATTTTCAAACTCTGCTTTTTGTAACAGTCCTTCTGCACATCAGTCTCCAAACTCTGCTCTCCATAACAGTCCTTCTACACCTCAATCTCCAAACTCGGCTCTCTGTAACAGTACTTCTGCACCTCAGTCTGAAATCTTTTCTGTACAATATCCTTCTCCACCCCAGTCTCCAACCACTACTCTCTGTAACAGTCCACCTGCACCTTAGTCTCCAACCTCTGCTTCCTGTAAGATCCTTTAGCACCCTAGTTAAAACTCCGCTCCCTGTAACAGTCCTTCTGCAATCCAGTCTCCAACCTCTCCTCTCTCTATCAGGCCTTCTGCACGCCAGTCTACAAATCTGCTCTCTGTAGCAGGCCTTTTTCACCGGAGTCTTAAACCTCTGCTCTCTGCAACGATCCTTCTGCAACCTAGTATTTAAACTCTGCTCTCTGCAATGATCCTACTGCACCCCAGTCTCCAACCTCTGATCCCTACAACAGTCCTTCTGAACCTCAGTCTCCAAACTCTTCTCTTTGCAAGAGTCCTTTGGCACCCTAGTTACCAACATCTGCTCTCTTTTACAGTCCTTCTGAACCCCAGTCTCCAAACTCTGCTCTCTCTAACAGTCCTCCTGTACTTCAGAATCCAACCTCTGCTCTCTGTAACGGTTGTTCTGTACGCCAGACTCCAATATCTACTTTCTGTATCAGTCTTTCTGCACCCCAGTCTCCAAACTCTGCTCTCTATAAAAGTCCTTCTGCACCTCAGTCTTCAACCTCTGCTCTCTGCAAGGTTCCTTCTGCACCTCAGTCTCCAACCTCTACTCTCTGTAACAGTGCTTCTGCACCTCAGTCTCCAAACTCTGCTCTCTGTATGATCCTTCTGCACCGCTGTCTCCAAACTCTTCTCTCTGTAACAGTCCTTCTGCAACCCAGGCTCCAACTTCTGCTCTACACAACAGTTCTTCTGCACCCCAGTCTCCAAACTCTTCTCTTTGCAACAGTCCTTTGGCACTCTAGTTACCAACATCTGCTCTTTTTTACAGTACTTCTGAACCCCAGTCTTCAAACTCTGCTCTCTCTAACAGTCCTCCTGTACATTAGAATCCAACCTCTGCTCTCTGTAACGGTCTTTCTGTACCCCAGACTCCAATATCTACTTTCTGTATCAGTCTTTCTGCACCCCAGTCTCCAAACTCTGCTCTCTATAAAAGTCCTTCTGCACCTCAGTCTTCAACCTCTGCTCTCTGCAAGGTTCCTTCTGCACCTCAGTCTCCAACCTCTACTCTCTGTAACAGTGCTTCTGCACCTCAGTCTCCAAACTCTGCTCTCTGAAAGATCCTTCTGCAACCCAGTCTCCAAACTCTTCTCTCTGTAATAGTCCTTAATCCCCCCAGTCTCCAAACTCTGCTCTCTGTAACAGGCCTTCTGCACCCCAGTCTCTAACCTCTGCTCTCTTTATCAGTCCATCTGCATGGCAGTCTCCAACGTCTGCTCTCTGCAACGATCCTTCTGCACCCCAGTCTTCAAACCCTGTTCGCTGCAACAGTCCTTGTACAACCCAGTCTACAACATCTGCTCTCTGCAACATTTCTTCTGTACATCAGTCTTAAAACTCTGCTGTCTGCAATAATCCTTCTGCACCCCAGTCTACTCTCTGTAACAGTCCTTCTGCACCTCAGTCTTCAAACTCTTTTCTCTGTAAGGTACTTCTCAAACCAAGTCTCCAAAGTCTCCTCTCTGTAACCGTTCTTCTGCACCCCAGTCTTTAACCTCTGCTCTCTGCAACAGTCCTTCTGCACCTCAGTCTTCAACCTCTGTTTTCTGCAACAGTCCTTCTCAAACAAATCTCCAACTTCTGCTCCTTGCAACATTTCTTCTGCACTTCAGTCTCAACCTGTGCTCTCTGTAAAATGCCTTCTGCACCCAAGTCTCGAACCTCTGCTCTCTGCAATGATCCTTCTGCACCCCAGTCTGAAAACTCTGCTACCTGCAACAGTCATTGTGAACCCCATTCTCCAAAATCTGCTTTCTGCAACAGTTCTTCTGTACCTCAGGCTGAAAACTCTACTCTCTGCAATAATCCATCTGCACCCCAATCTCAAACCTCTGCTCTCTGTAACAGTTATTCTGTACCTCAGTCTCCAATCACTGCTCTCTGCAACAGTCTTTCTACACCCCAGTCTCCATACTCTGATCGCCCCAACGATCCTTCTGAACCCCAGTCTCGAAACTCTGTTCTCTACATCAGTTCTGATGCACCCTAGACTCCAACCTCTGCTCTCTGTAACAGTCCTTCTGTACCACAGTGTCCAACCTCTGTTCTCTCTAAGGGTCCTTATTCACCCCAGTATCCAACCTCTGCTTTCTCTATCAGTCGCTTTGAACCACAGTGTCCAAACTCTGTCCTCTGTAACCTTCCTTGTGCAACTCAGTCTGCAACCTCTGCTCTCTGCAACAGTCCTTCTGCACCCCAGTTTCAATCCTCTGCTCTCGGCAACAGTCATTTTTTACCTCAGTGTCCAACATCTGCTCTCTGCAACAGTCATTCTTCACCCCAGTCTCCAAACTTTGGTCTCTGTAACAGTCTTTTTGTACTGCATTCTCCAACCTCTGCTCTCTGTAAGGGTACTTCTGCACTCGAGTCTCCAACCTCTGCTTTCTGTGTAAGTCCTTCTGCATCCCAGTCTCCAACCTCTGCTCTGGGTAACTGTCATTCTGCACCTTAGTCTCCAACCTCTGCTCTCTGCTACAGTCTTTTTGGACCCCAATCTCCAACCTCTACTCTCTGCAAAAGTCCTTGTACATCCCAATCTAAAACCTCTGCTCTCTGCAACAGTCCTTCTGCACCCCTGTCTCCAAAATCTGCTCTCTGTAACAATTCTTGTGCACTTCAGTCTCCAACCTTTGCTCTCTGCATCAATCCTTCTGAACCCCAGCCTGAAACCTCTGCTAGCTGCAACAGTCCTTGTAAACCCCAGTCTCCAAGATCTACTTCCTGCAACAGTTCTTCTACACCCCAGTCTCCAACCTCTGCTTTCTGTATCACTCCTTCTTCATCACAGTTTTCAAACTCTGCTCTCTGTAACAGTCCTTCTGCACCTCACTCTGTAACCTCTGCTCTCTGCAACAATCCCTCTGCACCCTAATCTTCAACCTCTGCTCTCTGTAACAGTCCTTCTGTACTGCAGTGTTCAATCTCTGATCTCTGTAACAGTCCTTCTGCACCCGAGTCTCCAAACTCTGCGTTATGTATCATTCATTCTGCACACCAGTCTCCAACCTTTGCTCTCTAACAGACCTTCTGAACCTCAGACTCCAACCTCTGTTCTCTGTAAAAGTACTTCTGCGCTCCTATCTCCAACCTCTGCTCTTTGCAACAGTCCTTCTGAACCTCAGTATCCAAACTCTGCTCTCTGTAGTATCCTTCTTAAACCCAGTCTCCAAACTCTGCTTTCTGCAATGGTCCTTCTGCACCTCAGACTCCAACCTCTGTTCTCTAAAACAGTCCTTCTACACCACAGTCTCCATTATCTGCTCGCACCAACGATCTTTCTGCACCCAAGTCTCCAACATCTGCTCTCTGCAACAGTCCTTCTCCATCCCAGTCTCCAAACTCTGGTCACTGCAACAGTCCATTTGCACCCCAGTCTCTAACCACTGCTTTCTGTATCAGTTCTTCTGCACCCCAGTCTCCAACCTCTGCTCTCTTAACAGTTTTTCTTCACCTCAGTCTCCAAACTCAGCTTTCTGCAACCATCTTTCTGCACCCCAGTCTCCAACCTCTGCTCTCTACCACGATCCTTCTGCACCCCTAGTCTCAAACCTCTGCTCGCTGAAAACAGTCCTTCTGAACCCCAGTCTCCAACATCTGCTCTCTGCAACAGTTCTTCTGTACCTCAGTCTGAAAACTATGCTCTCTGCAATAATCCTTCTGCACCCCATTTTCCAACCTCTGCTCTCTTTAACAGTCCTTCCGTACCTAAGTCTCTAACTTCTGCTCTATGCAACAGTCCTTCTGCACCCCAGTCTCCAACGTCTGCTCTCTGCAACAGTAATTCTACACCCCAGTCTCCAACCTCTGCTCTCTGCAACAGTACTTCTACACCCCAGTATCCATACTCTGATTTCCCCAACGATCCTTCAGCACCCCAGTCTCCAACATTTGGTCTCTACATCAGTTCTTTGCACCCCAGTCTCCAAACTCTGCTCTCAGTAACAGTCCCTCTGTACCGCAGTCTCCAACCGCTGTTCTCCGTAAGGGTCCTTATGCACCCCAGTATCCAACCTCTGCCTTTCTGTATCACTCGTTTTGCACCACAGTCTAAAAACTCTGCCCTCTGTAACAGTCCTTCTGCAACTCAGTCTGCAACCTCTGCTCTCTGCAAAAGTTCTTCTGCATCCCAGTCTCCATCCTCTTCTCTCTGCAGAAGTCCTTTTGCACCCCAGTCTCCAACATTTGCTCTCTGCAACAGTCCTTCTCCACCCCAGTCTCCAACTCTGCTCTCTATAACAGTCCTCTGTACTGCATTTTCCAACCTCTTCTCTGTGTAAGGGTACTTCTACACCCGAGTCTCCAACCTCTGCTTTCTGTATCAGTCCTTCTGCACCCAAGTCTCCAACCTGTGCTCTGAGTAACTGTCACTCTGCACCTTAGTCTCCAACCTCTGCTCTATGCTACAGTCCTTCTAGACCCCAGTATCCAAACTCTGCTCTCTGTAACAATCCTTCTGCACCTCAGTCTAGAACCTCTGCTTTCTGCAGCGGTCCTTCTGCACCTGATTCTCCAACTTCTGCTCTGTATCAGTCCTGTACGCCTGTCTCCCACATCTGCTCTCTGTAACAGTCCTTCTTCACCTCAGTCTTCAACATCTCCTCTGTGTAACAGTCCTTCTGCACCCCAGTGTCCAACATCTGCTCTCTGCAACGATCCTTCTGCATCTCAGTCTCCAAACTCTGCTCTCTGTAACAGCCCTTCTGCACCCGAGTCTCCAACCTCTGCTCTCTTTAACATGCCTTCTGCACCCCAGTATCCAAGCTCTTCTCTCTGTAACAATCATTCTGTGCCTCAGTATCCAACCTCTACTCTCTGTAACAGTCCTTCTGCACCTCACTCTCCAACATCTGCTCTTTGTAAGTTCCTTTTGCAACCCAGTCTCCAAACACTGCCCTCTGTAACAGTTTTATTTTGCACGCCTTCTCCCAACTCTCCTCTCCGAAACAGGCCTTCTGCACCCCAGTCTCAAAAGTCTGTTCTCTATAACAATCCTTCTGCACCCCAGTCTCCAACCTCTGCGCTCTGTACAGTCCTGCTGCACCTCAGTCTACAATCTCTGCTCTCTGTAAGATCCTTCTGCAACCTTGTCTAAGAACTCTGCTCTCCTGTAACAGTCCTTCTGCACCTCATTCTCAAAACTCTGTTTTTTCAACACTCCTTCTGCACCCCAGTCTTCAAACTCTGATCTTTAATATCGTTTTTCTGCACCCGAGTCTAAAACAACTGCTCTCTGTAACAATTCTTCTGTACCGCAGTCTCCAAACTCTTCTCTCTGTAATGGTCCTTCTGACCCCAGTCTCCAACCTCTGCTTTCTGTATCAGTCCTTCTGGACCTCATATCCAAACTCTGCTATCTGACACAGTCCTTATGCACCCCAGTCTCCCAGCTCTGCTGTCTGCAAATTTTTCTTCTGCATTCCAGTCTGCAACGTGTGTTCTGTGTAACAGTCCTACTGCAGCCAAGTCTCCACCTCTGCTCTCTGCAATGATCTTTCTGCAACCCAGTCTCCAAACTCTATTCTCTGTAACAGTCCTTCTCCACCTCAGTCTTCAACCTCTGCTCTATGATAAAGTCCTTCTGCACCCCAGTGTCCAACATCTGCTCTCTAAACAGTCATTTTCTACCCCAGTCTCCAACATCTGCTCCCTGCAACAGTCCTTCTGCACCCCAGTGTCCAAACTCTGCTCTCTGCAATGATCCTTCTGCACTCCACTCTCCAACCTCTGCTGTCTGAAAGATCCTTCTGACCCCTTTTTCCCAAACTCTGCTCTCTGTAATATTCCTTCTCCACGCCAGTCTCAAACCT